>NC_048566.1:93102461-93269961 GCF_013265735.2 Oncorhynchus mykiss
GTTGGAATGGAAGAGAAAGCTAAAGTGCTCAGTCTGCAGTATTGACCGTAAACGTTTGTTCTTTGAAAAAAAGTTTTAAAAGATAAAGCTAGCTGACACACAAGGGGATTATTGTCCTAGACCAACCAACAATATCTCTCCCCTTTTCTGTTCAGTTTGCCAGACAACGTAGATCTTCATGACCATGGAATAGTTATGTTGCCCTTGCGTCATACCAGCAAAGGAGGTCACTGTTGTTCTCAGTAAGCATATACTTTCTTATAAACAGTCTTTCAAAGGCCATCTTTGAGTGTAGACTTAACAAAGATATATTTTGTACAGAAATAACAGAAACGATTATTGGAAAAAACAACTATTAATGATATCAGTTTCATCTAAGATGGGTGCTTGAAGAGCAGTTGGAAATGATTAACGTCCCTTTAGTGCTGATCAATATCCTTGACTCTGACAAGGTCACCTCAGATCAATCACTAGACTGAAAGGGGCCTCTTTTCTCCAGTCTAAAAGACTCAACTCTTTCTCCTCCAAGCTTTGAACAAATTATAGGTTTTGTTTGTTGAGATCTGTGAGACACTGAGCTGCTCTTCTTCCCTGTCAAGTGTCTGGACAACAAACAACATTTCTTGAAATTCCAAGAGAAGAAGAAGAAGAAGAAGAAGAAGAAGAAGAAGAAGAAGAAGAAGAAGAAGAAGAAGAAGAAAAAGACAAAGAAGAAGAAGACAAAGAAGAAGAAGAAGAAGAAGAAGAAGAAGACAAAGAAGAAGAAGAAGACAAAGAAGAAGAAGAAGACAAAGAAGAAGAAGAAAAAGACAAAGAAGAAGAAGAAGAAGAAGAAGACAAAGAAGAAGAAGACAAAGAAGAAGAAGAAGAAGAAGAAGACAAAGAAGAAGAAGACAAAGAAGAAGAAGAAGAAGAAGAAGAAGAAGAAGAAGAAGAAAAAGACAAAGAAGAAGAAGAAGACAAAGAAGAAGAAGAAGAAGAAGAAGAAGAAGAAAAAGACAAAGAAGAAGAAGAAGAAGAAGAAGAAAAAGACAAAGAAGAAGAAGACAAAGAAGAAGAAGAAGAAGAAGAAGAAGAAGAAAAAGACAAAGAAGAAGAAGAAGACAAAGAAGAAGAAGAAGAAGAAGAAGAAGAAAAAGACAAAGAAGAAGAAGAAGAAGAAGAAGACAAAGAAGAAGAAGACAAAGAAGAAGAAGAAGAAGAAGAAGACAAAGAAGAAGAAGACAAAGAAGAAGAAGAAGAAGAAGAAGAAGAAGAAGAAAAAGACAAAGAAGAAGAAGAAGACAAAGAAGAAGAAGAAGAAGAAGAAGAAGAAGAAGAAGAAAAAGACAAAGAAAAAGAAGACAAAGAAGAAGAAGAAGAAGAAGAAGAAGAAGAAAAAGACAAAGAAGAAGAAGAAGACAAAGAAGAAGAAGAAGAAGAAGAAGAAGACAAAGAAGAAGAAGAAGAAGAAGAAGAAGAAGAAGAAGAAGAAGAAAAAGACAAAGAAGAAGAAGAAGAAGAAGAAGACAAAGAAGAAGAAGACAAAGAAGAAGAAGAAGAAGAAGAAGAAGAAGAAAAAGACAAAGAAGAAGAAGAAGACAAAGAAGAAGAAGAAGAAGAAGAAGAAGAAGAAGAAAAAGACAAAGAAGAAGAAGACAAAGAAGAAGAAGAAGAAGAAGAAGAAGAAGAAAAAGACAAAGAAGAAGAAGAAGACAAAGAAGAAGAAGAAGAAGAAGAAGAAGAAGACAAAGAAGAAGAAGAAGAAGAAGAAGAAGAAGACAAAGAAGAAGAAGAAGACAAAGATGATGAAGAAGAAGAAGAAGAAGAAAAAGACAAAGAAGAAGAAGAAGACAAAGAAGAAGAAGAAGACAAAGAAGAAGAAAAAGACAAAGAAGAAGAAGAAGAAGAAGAAGAAGAAAAAGACAAAGAAGAAGAAGAAGAAGAAGAAGAAGAAGAAGAAAAAGAAGAAGAAGAAGAAGAAGAAGAAGAAAAAGACAAAGAAGAAGAAGAAGACAAAGTAGAAGAAGAAGAAGAAGAAGAAGAAGACAAAGAAGAAGAAGAAGAAGAAGAAGAAGAAGAAGAAGAAAAAGACAAAGAAGAAGAAGAAGACAAAGATGATGAAGAAGAAGAAGAAGAAGAAAAAGACAAAGAAGAAGAAGAAGACAAAGAAGAAGAAGAAGACAAAGAAGAAGAAAAAGACAAAGAAGAAGAAGAAGAAGAAGAAGAAGAAGAAAAAGACAAAGAAGAAGAAGAAGAAGACGAAGAGGAAGAAGACAAAGAAGAAGACGGCGAAGAAGAAGAAGACAAAGAAGAAGAAGAAGACGACGAAGAAGACGAAGAAGAAGAGGATGATGATGAAGAAGAAGATGAAGAAATGTTAGACCAGCTTTGTTCCAACTGAGAAAACAGGTCAATAAAGTGCAACATCATCCAGGTCATGTTGTTGTGGTCCTGTTTAGTCCAGACTGTTTGTAAAGACATACGTCTTTCCTGGCTGTCATGTAACCAATCAATCAGATACAGTTTTAATACCACAATGCAGATACACAGATATAGAGGTCTGTGGAACATAATGGAATATGTCTGAGTCCAAAAAGGCAATACACCTACATACCTGCCCCCAAAATAACACAACACGCCCCATTTGAATTGCATCCTGTACAAATATCCACCTCTTAGCACAACCTCCACACACTCACCAATTCCCAACTTTGTTTTCCCACCACAAGCTTGAATTTTTTTGTTCTGTACTTTGTCTAACAAGGTACTCTGTCAAATCCTACCAATTTCCCATCACCCCATAGGGTCCCCCTCCTGTCTGTCAGTGCTGTCTCTCCCATATTGGTGCTGTTTGAGGGGCTGAACGATGACTTACTCAGTCTTCATCCAAAATGGCACCCTGTTCCCTTTATAGTGCACTACATTTGACCAGAGCCCTATGAGCACCGGCCAAAAATAGTGCACTATATAGGGAAAAGGGTGTTGTTTTGGACGCCGATAGGCCATCGTCATATATCCCTTCACTGCAGACTGAAGCCACTTCAGTGAGGACAATACAAGGCCATCATTATAATGGAAACCTTTCAACACACTACAGCCTCTTCATCACGTGGGAAAATGTATAGAGGTTTCCCACGTCTGAGTGTCATATCCTTTTAGAACCCAGCACAACTCAGCATGGTACCTTCCCCAGCTGCCTCTGGGCTCAGTAATGCTGACCATGTTGGTCTGGTCTGGTCTGGTCTGGTCTGGTCTGGTCTGGTCTGTCTGTCTGTCTGTCTGTCTGTCTGGCACAAAGTCACCATAAGCAAGTGTAAGTGTTTAACTTTCAAGACACTGGATGTAACCGACTCTAATGACTGAAGTCAAAATCAAATCAAATCAAATTGTATTTGTCACATGCGCTGAAAACCTTGCAGTGAAATGCTTACTTACCAGCCCTTAACCAACAATGCAGTTTTAAGACAAATATGTGTTAAGTAAAGCTGCAGTAAAACAACAATAGCGAGGCTGTAAACAGGGGGTACCGGTACAGAGTCAATGTGCAGGGGGTACCGGTACAGAGTCAATGTGCAGGGGGTACCGGTACAGAGTCAATGTGCAGGGGGTACCGGTACAGAGTCAATGTGCAAGGGGTACCGGTACAGAGTCAATGTGCAGGGGGTACCGGTACAGAGTCAATGTGCAGGGGGTACCGGTACAGAGGCAATGTGCAGGGGGTACCGGTACATGGTCAATGTGCAGGGGGTACCGGTACAGAGGCAATGTGCAGGGGGTACCGGTACAGAGTCAATGTGCAGGGGTACCGGTACAGAGTCAATGTGCAGGGGGTACCGGTACAGAGTCAATGTGCAGGGGGTACCGGTACAGAGTCAATGTGCAGGGGGTACCGGTACAGAGTCAATGTGCAGGGGGTACCGGTACAGAGTCAATGTGCAGGGGCACCGGTTAGTCGAGGAAATTGAGGTTATATGTACATGTAGGTAGAGTTAAAGTGACTATGCATAGATAATAAACAGAGAGTAGCAGCAGTGTAAAAGAGACGTCTGGTTAGCCCTTTGATTAACTGTTCGGGAGTCTTATGGCTTGGGGGTAGAAGCTGTTAAGAAGCCTTTTAGACCAAGACTTGACACTTGACACTACATTCTGAAACAGCTCTGATGCTTTGTAACTGTTAATACATGTTACATACATAATACATACAATATTGCTAATGTAGTTATTACAGTGTAGTTGCATAGCTAGAAGAGCAACTTAAGGTCAAGTGTTAGCTGCTATAGTACTCAATCTGAAGACGCATATTATTCTACTACATATGGCTGACACACAGGCACTTCTGCTGTTTCTATCAAAGTTTTGCCTCGGCACTGCGGTGTGTTTGTCCTTTCTGATCACTGCTGAGATGTATTATACTGTCAGACACAGACAATGTCTAAAAATATACCCCAGGAAGAATACTGCATGAGGAAGACTACTATGGGGACAGCCGAAGAACCCTTTTAGGTGCTATGTAGCGCCTTACCCCCAAAGAGTGTAGATCAGGAGAAATAATTTGGGTTTGTTTCTTCATGGGTGTGTATTTCTATCGGTATCCTTCTCTCTGATCAGAAGGGAATTACTGAATACAAAAGGTAAAAGACAAAAACAAAAACGTCATACATACTGCAATACGCCTGACACAAGACACTAGATGTTTTAGGACCTGTTCAGGGGCGTTGTTAGTTTACATTTCAAAAGTTGAGATACTGGTTTTCAGTTTATATACAATACAGATCGAATAACTAACCAATCTGGAAATACTCTTTGTTTGTGGTTGTTTGTTAGTGTTTGTTGGTTTGTGGTTGTTTGTTTGTGGTTGTTTGTTTGTGGTTGTTTGTTAGTGTTTGTTGGTTTGTGGTTGTTTGTTTGTGGTTGTTTGTTAATGTTTGTTGGTTTGTGGTTGTTTGTTTGTGGTTGTTTGTTAGTGTTTGTTGGTTTGTGGTTGTTTGTTTGTGGTTGTTTGTTTGTGGTTGTTTGTTAGTGTTTGTTGGTTTGTGGTTGTTTGTTTGTGGTTGTTTGTTTGTGGTTGTTTGTTAGTGTTTGTTGGTTTGTGGTTGTTTGTTTGTGGTTGTTTGTTAGTGTTTGTTGGTTTGTGGTTGTTTGTTTGTGGTTGTTTGTTTGTGGTTGTTTGTTAGTGTTTGTTGGTTTGTGGTTGTTTGGTTGTGGTTGTTTGTTAGTGTTTGTTGGTTTGTGGTTGTTTGTTTGTGGTTGTTTGTTAGTGTTTGTTGGTTTGTGGTTGTTTGTTCGTGGTTGTTTGTTTGTGGTTGTTTGTTAGTGTTTGTTGGTTTGTGGTTGTTTGTTTGTGGTTGTTTGTTTCTGGTTGTTTGTTAGTGTTTGTTTGTTAGTGTTTGTTGGTTTGTGGTTGTTTGTTTGTGGTTGTTTGTTAGTGTTTGTTGGTTTGTGGTTGTTTGTTTGTGGTTGTTTGCTTGTGGTTGTTTGTTAGTGTTTGTTGGTTTGTGGTTGTTTGTTTGTGGTTGTTTGTTAGTGTTTGTTGGTTTGTGGTTGTTTGTTTGTGGTTGTTTGTTTGTGGTTGTTTGTTAGTGTTTGTTGGTTTGTGGTTGTTTGTTTGTGGTTGTGTGTTAGTGTTTGTTGGTTTGTGGTTGTTTGTTTGTGGTTGTTTGTTTGTGGTTGTTTGTTAGTGTTTGTTGGTTTGTGGTTGTTTGTTTGTGGTTGTTTGTTAGTGTTTGTTGGTTTGTGGTTGTTTGTTTGTGGTTGTTTGCTTGTGGTTGTTTGTTAGTGTTTGTTGGTTTGTGGTTGTTTGTTTGTGGTTGTTTGTTAGTGTTTGTTGGTTTGTGGTTGTTTGTTTGTGGTTGTTTGTTAGTGTTTGTTGGTTTGTGGTTGTTGGTTTGTGGTTGTTTGTTTGTGGTTGTTTGTTAGTGTTTGTTGGTTTGTGGTTGTTTGTTTGTGGTTGTTTGTTAGTGTTTGTTGGTTTGTGGTTGTTTGCTTGTGGTTGTTTGTTAGTGTTTGTTGGTTTGTGCTTGTTTGTTTGTGGTTGTTTGTTAGTGTTTGTTGGTTTGTGGTTGTTTGTTTGTGGTTGTTTGTTAGTGTTTGTTGGTTTGTGGTTGTTTGTTTGTGGTTGTTTGCTTGTGGTTGTTTGTTAGTGTTTGTTGGTTTGTGGTTGTTTGTTTGTGGTTGTTTGTTAGTGTTTGTTGGTTTGTGGTTGTTTGTTTGTGGTTGTTTGTTAGTGTTTGTTGGTTTGTGGTTGTTTGTTTGTGGTTGTTTGTTTGTGGTTGTTTGTTAGTGTTTGTTGGTTTGTGGTTGTTTGTTTGTGGTTGTTTGTTAGTGTTTGTTGGTTTGTGGTTGTTTGTTAGTGGTTGTTTGTTAGTGTTTGTTGGTTTGTGGTTGTTTGTTTGTGGTTGTTTGTTAGTGTTTGTTGGTTTGTGGTTGTTTGTTTGTGGTTGTTTGTTTGTGGTTGTTTGTTTGTGGTTGTTTGTTAGTGTTTGTTGGTTTGTGGTTGTTTGTTAGTGTTTGTTTGTTTGTGGTTGTTTGTTTGTGGTTGTTTGTTTGTGGTTGTTTGTTAGTGTTTGTTTGTTTGTGGTTGTTTGTTTGTGGTTGTTTGTTAGTGTTTGTTTGTTTGTGGTTGTTTGTTTGTGGTTGTTTGTTTGTGGTTGTTTGTTTGTGGTTGTTTGCTTGTGGTTGTTTGTTAGTGTTTGTTGGTTTGTGGTTGTTTGTTAGTGTTTGTTGGTTTGTGGTTGTTTGTTAGTGTTTGTTGGTTTGTGGTTGTTTGTTAGTGGTTGTTTGTTTGTGGTTGTTTGCTTGTGGTTGTTTGTTTGTGGTTGTTTGTTAGTGTTTGTTTGTTTGTGGTTGTTTGTTTGTGGTTGTTTGTTTGTGGTTGTTTGTTTGTGGTTGTTTGTTTGTGGTTGTTTGTTAGTGTTTGTTTGTTTGTGGTTGTTTGTTAGTGTTTGTTGGTTTGTGGTTGTTTGTTAGTGGTTGTTTGTTTGTGGTTGTTTGCTTGTGGTTGTTTGTTTGTGGTTGTTCGTTTGTAGATTAATTCTTAACTATTTGTTTCTTACAAAAGTGTTTGAATAGAAGTTGAACGCTACCGTTGTCATGACAGTAAAAACAGTACTAAACACACACTTAAAAAGTAATTATCCGTTGTCTTTCTGACATAATGTCACTAACATATTGTTCCCTCCAGGGAACACATTAGAAAGAGCACATTAGGAAGAGCTGAATGAAAACCTACACTGCTGCTGTGGCTGTAGGCGTGGCTGTAGGCGTGGCTGTAGTCATAGCAATACGTTCTATTGCTCCTCCACTGTCACACCTTGACACATCTCTCATCTTCCATCGTTGTTACAGGCATCGTCTTTGGATCTTTGACATACTGTTCTTCCTGCATGAATCCACAAGGACAATGAC
The DNA here is from genome assembly GCF_013265735.2 of Oncorhynchus mykiss. NCBI lineage: Eukaryota > Metazoa > Chordata > Actinopteri > Salmoniformes > Salmonidae > Oncorhynchus > Oncorhynchus mykiss. The sequence goes on from NC_048566.1 coordinate 93,109,848, forward strand.
GGTTGGGATCCTATTCGCTCAGAGGAGGAGGGCCCATAGTAACCTGACAAAAGGCTTCAAAATTATCAAAATTATCTCTAAATGCTAACTGGGTGTACCTCAAAGAGCTATTATAGCTATCTGGGAACTCATCTTCCATAATCAACACCACCAGACACCTTCTTGACCCCCTCCAATTTGCATACCGGTCAGAGAGAGGGACAGGTTGTGCCATCCTCTAGCTATTACATCTGGTGAACATGCATTTGGAGGGCAGTAAAACCTATGTGCGTATCATGGTCACAGATTTCTCCTCTGCATTTAAGACAATCAAATCAAATCAAATCAAATGTATGTATATGGCCCTTCGTACATCAGCTGACATCTCAAAGTGCTGTACAGAAACCCAGCCTAAAACCCCAAACAGCAAGCAATGCAGGTGTAGAAGCACGGTGGCTAGGAAAAACTCCCTAGAAAGGCCAAAACCTAGGAAGAAACCTAGAGAGGAACCAGGCTATGTAGGGTGGCCAGTCCTCTTCTGGCTGTACCAGGTGGAGATTATAACAGAACATGGCCAAGATGTTCAAATGTTCATAAATGACCAGCATGGTCCAATAATAATAAGGCAGAACAGTTGAAACTGGAGCAGCAGCACAGCCAGGTGGACTGGGGACAGCAAGGAGTCATCATGTCAGGTAGTCCTGAGGCATGGTCCTAGGGCTCAGGTCCTCCAAGAGAGAGAAAGAAAGAGGGAAAGAGAGAATTAGAGAGAGCACACTTAAATTCACACAGGACACCGAATAGGACAGGAGAAGTACTCCAGATATAACAAACTGACCCTAGCCCCCCGACACATAAACTACTGCAGCATAAATACTGGAGGCTGAGACAGGAGGGGTCAGGAGACACTGTGGCCCCATCCAAGGACACCCCCGGACAGGGCCAAACAGGAAGGATATAACCCCACCCACTTTGCCAAAGCACAGCCCCCACACCACTAGAGGGATATCTTCAACCACCAACTTACCATCCTGAGACAAGGCTGAGTATAGCCCACAAAGATCTCCGCCACGGCACAACCCAAGGGGGGGGGCGCCAACCTAGACAGGATGACCACATCAGTGAATCAACCCACTCAGGTGATGCACCCCCTCCAGGGACGGTATGAGAGAGCCCCAGTAAGCCAGTGACTCAGCCCCTGTAATAGGGTTAGAGGCAGAGAATCCCAGTGGAAAGAGGGGAACCGGCCAGGCAGAGACAGCAAGGGCGGTTCGTTGCTCCAGAGCCTTTCCGTTCACCTTCCCACTCCTGGGCCAGACAACACTCAATCATATGACCCACTGAAGAGATGAGTCTTCAGTAAGGACTTAAAGGTTGAGACCGAGTTTGCGTCTCTGACATGGGTAGGTAGACCGTTATATAAAAATGGAGCTCTATAGGAGAAAGCCCTGCCTCCAGCTGTTTGCTTAGAAATTCTAGCGACAATTGGGAGGCCTGCGTCTTGTGACCGTAGCGTACGTGTAGGTATGTACGGCAGGACCAAATCAGAGAGATAGATAGGAGCAAGCCCATGTAATGCTTTGTAGGTTAGCAGTAAAACCTTGAAATCAGCCCTTGCTTTGACAGGAAGCCAGTGTAGGGAAGCTAGCACTGGAGTAATATGATCACATTTTTTGGTTCTAGTCAGGATTCTAGCAGCCGTATTTAGCACTAACTGAAGTTTATTTAGTGCTTTATCCGGGTAGCCGGAAAGTAGAGCATTGCAGTAGTCTAACCTAGAAGTGACAAAAGCATGGATTAATTTTTCTGCATCATTTTTGGACAGAAAGTTTCTGATTTTTGCAATGTTACGTAGATGGAAAAAAGCGGTCCTTGAAATGGTCTTGATATGTTCTTCAAAAGAGAGATCAGGGTCCAGAGTAACGCTGAGGTCCTTCACAGTTTTATTTGAGACGACTGTACAACCATTAAGATTAATTGTCAGATTCAACAGATCTCTTTGTTTCTTAGGACCTAGAACAAGCATCTCTGTTTTGTCCGAGTTTAAAAGTAGAACGTTTGCAGCCATCCACTTCCTTATGTCTGAAACACATGCTTCTAGCGAGGGCAATTTTGGGGCTTCACCATGTTTCATTGAAATGTACAGCTGTGTGTCATCTGCATAGCAGTGAAAGTTAACATTATGTTTTCGAATGACATCCCCAAGAGGTAAAATATATAGTGAAAACAATAGTGGTCCTAAAACGGAACCTTGAGGAACACCGAAATTTACAGTTGATTTGTCAGAGGACAAACCATTCACAGAGACAAACTGATATCTTTCCGACAGATAAGATCTAAACCATGCCAGAACTTGTCCGTGTCGACCAATTTGGGTTTCCAATCTCTCCAAAAGAATGTGGTGATCGATGGATTCAAAAGCAGCACTAAGGTCTAGGAGCACGAGGACAGATGCAGAGCATCGGTCTGATGCCATTTAAAGGTAATTTACCACCTTCACAAGTGCAGTCTCAGTGCTATGATGGGGTCTAAAACCAGACTGAAGCATTTCGTATACATTGTTTGTCTTCAGGAAGGCAGTGAGTTGCTGCGCAACAGCCTTTTCTAAAATGTTTGAGAGGAATGGAAGATTCGATATAGGCCGATTTTAGTTTTTATATTTTCTGGGTCAAGGTTTGGCTTTATTACTGCCACTTTTACTGAGTTTGGTATACATCCGTTGGATAGAGAGCCGTTTATTATTAAGGTTCAGTTGGAATATCAAGGTTGCACAGAAAAAATCTGTTGGGCAAAGATAGTTAGGACTTGTGGGTAAATCATGAGGCAGCAGCAAGAACTGTCATCTCTGTACCTGGGCAGAGGCCTCCTTAAGGAGAATATAATAGCGGTTGACTCTTCCCATCCACTCCACCCTGAATTCCAGCTCCTTCCCTCTGGCTGCAGGTACAGACAACCTAAGGGTGCAATTCTGCAACTTAACAAAATGTTGGACTAATTGTACTTAGCACTTGCACTATGAAACTGCACTTCTCCTGCCTATTGCTTTGTACATATTTAATATTTATTTTTTAGATGTTATATGTTTTATGAATGCTGCAAGATGAATTGCCTCTCTGAAGACATTAACGTTTTCGGAATCTGTATCTTATAGTGTCTTTGCCCCGAATGTCAAACATAAAGTATCCATTGTATGAAAAATAATTTCATCATAGGGCCAAGGGGGTAAAACATAAGGTATATATTTTTGGCCTGTGTGTAATTTGAAGTAGGCACGGCATGTGGTGGATGGCACAAAGAATGTAGGATTAAATGTGGGATCTTTGCATAATGTGGAGTTATTATAGTGAGAAGATAATTATTAAGGTGGGATTTTCCACTGTCTGATTTACATCAGGTGGCATAGAGATCCTGGATAGACAGGTAGTTTCACTGATGTTGGAGCCATTTTATTATTACAGAGAGAGCTCTGCTGTTCGCCCAAATGATAGTCCTGCCTGCTCTATTTACTGGAGTTTACTCTCTCTTTGTCTCTGTAGAATGTTCTATGGAATGTTTGTTTAGGCTGGTGATCCCCATGATAGGACTTTCACTTGGAATTTGGAGCAGGAAAGAGCGGGAAGGAGAACAAATCCAAAATGCCTACAGAGATACACTTGGTCCCGGGAAGCGTGATCAGAGGGTCACACAGTCAAGCAGTGTCTTGGCTCTACACTTCTCATTCTACACACAGTGTTTGGTAGAGGATAGTGGCCTCAGGTAGTAAGTACTCTATTGACCTCATTCTCCATGCAGATGTGACCGACCGGAGTTGGACCCCGATCTCCTTCATGCCACGACTGAACTAAGCCCACTGAACTAAAGGCATGTCAGTGAGAGTTAAGATAACCGTGTCTGGAACAGGTCTGAACCACAGCAAGCCTATGGGTCTCATAAGCTACAAGGCTCAGTGACAAGCTGAAGTCCGTATTGGTGTAAATAACAGTGCTGCAACACATGATTGCATCCCGAGGGGGAAAGTGGTTGAGGCAAAGCACGAGAGGAGAAAGAAGTTTAAATAATAGCATTAGTGTTGGCAGCTAGATCGTGTGCTTAAACAGGCTCTAGGGTAACTTCACATTTTTCCTGGCAGCAAGCATGAGATTGTTGGGGTGAAACTAATTGTTCGTTAAGTATTATGTTTGGAAGATAAAGTACACAGAGCTTTGACAAACATTAGCTTCGTCATCAGGTGAGGATCACCAAGCTGATATAATAATAATAATCATTTATTTTATATAGAGCCTCTAATTACAAAGACGCTTTAAAAACGAATCAAAAAACAAGAATTCAGTTATTGATGATCATCCAGGTTGATCATCCAGTGAAATCATCCGTCGGTGGGATGAGATTCAGTTACCCAGAGGGAAAAGCTGTGGGACATCCGAAGCTTCTAATCTACAGTATCAAAAGTACAGTATTCAGATTTGAGGTTTTTTTCTTCTTCATGTGACTTTAATTCAAAGAGATCTAGCTACATTTCTAATAATAATTTGGTGGGTGCCTACATTTGTCCTGTTTCAGAAATGCACAAGTGTGTGTTAAATGGCTATGTGTTTTTTGCATATCCCAACTCTCCCGAGACAAGGAGAGTGGGGTCACGGCCAGGTCATGGCTAGGGTCAGCCATTATCAACCCTTGAACAATTAAGGTTAAGTGCCTTGCTCAAGGGCACATTGACTGATTTTCCATATTGTCAGTTCAGGGATTCATTTATTTGCCCAATGCTCTAAATGCTTAACAGCTAGGCTACCATACGCCCCACATTACATGCTATGATATTCAGCCTGGGATGTACTGTAGTTGACAGAAGGTGATACAATGTCTTTGTAGAGAGGAGTATTGGTCAGTGTCTGTGTCCTATCTCCATACCTTGGTGCTGTCAGATTCTTTCACTTGTTACAAATCGCAGCACCAGTACCACAGTCAGTCAGTCAGTCAGTCTGTCTGTCTGTCTGGATGTCTGTCTGTCTGTCTGTCTGTCTGTCTGGATGTCTGTCTGTCTGTCTGCCTGCCTGGATGTCTGTCTGTCTGTCTGCCTGCCTGGATGTCTGTCTGTCTATCTGTCTGTCTGCCTGGATGTCTGTCTGGATGACTGTCTGCCTGCTTGGATGTCTGTCTGGATGTCTGTCTGTCTGTCTGTCTGTCTGTCTGTCTATCTGTCTGCCTGCCTGGATGTCTGGATGTCTGGATGGATGTCTGTCTGTCTGTCTGTCTGTCTGTCTGCCTGCCTGCCTGGATGTCTGTCTGGATGTCTGTCTGTCTGTCTGTCTGCCTGCCTGGATGTCTGGATGTCTGGATGTCTGTCTGTCTGTCTGTCTGTCTGTCTGTCTGTCTGGATGTCTGTCTGTCTGTCTGGATGACTGTCTGCCTGCTTGGATGTCTGTCTGGATGTCTGTCTGTCTGTCTGTCTGCCTGCCTGGATGTCTGGATGTCTGGATGGATGTCTGCTGCCTGGATGTCTGTCTGTCTGTCTTTCTGTCTGTCTGTCTGTCTGTCTGTCTGTCTGTCTGTCTGTCTGTCTGTCTGTCTGTCTGCCTGGAAGTCTGTCTGTCTGTCTGTCTGTCTGCCTGGAAGTCTGTCTGTCTGGATGTCTGGATGTCTGTCTATCTGCCTGGATGTCTGTCTGTCTGTCTGTCTGTCTGTCTGTCTGTCTGCCTGGAAGTCTGTCTGTCTGGATGTCTGGATGTCTGTCTATCTGCCTGGATGTCTGTCTGTCTGCCTGAATGTCTGGATGTCTGTCTGTCTGTCTGGATGTCTGTCTGTCTGTCTGGATGTCTGTCTGGATGTCTGTCTGTCTGCCTGCCTGTCTGTCTGTCTGTCTGTCTGTCTGTCTGGATGTCTGTCTGGATGCCTGTCTGGATGCCTGTCTGTCTGGATGTCTTTGACAAAATAACTGTTGTTTTATTCTCTCTTCCCAATCCAAACCTGGCTCTGAGGTTCTCCAGGGCTGTGGCATTAGAATGACTTCTGAGAATATACAGTATGTTCTGTGTTGATATGGTTTTAGCATTGATTCTGTCCATCCTGTCTTTCCTGTACAATATCTGATCCTCATTTCCTGAACACATGATACGGCAACAAAGTGCTTTAGCCATGCATTCTTCACTACTGCAAATGCCAAATTTGGGACTTAACCCACCATTGGATACAATGCGATTTGTAGCAAGTGAAACAATGGTTCCCGGTACCAAAATCAAGAGTGAAACGTGTTTTTGATATCACACCTAAGTGACCTTAAAGGACTCCTGTGATCAATATTCATGCTTTCCTCTTTTATTTCAACACTTTTTAGACAAAAGGAGAAACCCTGACAGAAACCCTGTAATGTACATGTTCATCTCAGGAAAAACATGATGTTCCAGCGACAGCAACCATGCAGAGAGATTTGGAGGATTGAAAACCTGCCTCAGGGGTAAGTACAGTAGGTTTATTTTTATTTTTCTCTCATGTTGTCTCAAAAGGAATTATGCATCGCCGCCTTTCTGCTTCAAGTCATCCATGACAAAAACTAAAACTGTTAGCCTCCAGATCAGAGAGGAGGAAGAAGCATGTTGGTCATGGATTTTCATGGAGTCTCAGACACAGCAAAGGTCTCCTCTACTGTGTCAAACCAGACAGCGACAGAGAACTTGGCGTGTGTGTCTGTGTGTGTGTGTGTGTGTGTGTGTGTGTGTGTGTGTGTGTGTGTGTGTGTGTGTGTCAAACCAGACAGAGAGACTGAGGCTTGGCAGGTCTCCATATTACTCCAGGGAGAGGAATACAAGGAGAGACAGTTGCTGCAGAGGGGAGAACAGGGGAACCAGAGGGACACAATCTTATTAGAAATAGGGATTTAACAATCCAACCTCAAGTAACCATGACAGAGACACACATACACACACAGTCCTGCATTACCTGGGAATTACATTATGGAAGCTTTTTGCATGCATCTTTCCTCTAACCTTCTTGTAACAGTAGCCTGTTTTATGGGCTTTTCTGCACCGGCTTACTGTGAAAAAATCTGTTAATGTAACATGTGAAAACTGAAGCATTGGGTGTAGGAAGAGAAATTAAAGGCACCTTATTGAAACATAATCATGTTGTGTTTGTGATGGAAAATGTTATGTTCATGCTTTTCTAATAAACAATTCAACTGGGTTCATGCAAGTGCCTGGGTGGAATCCTCACTAAGCAATTTGGCAGTACGCCCAGAACATTGCTTTGAGAACCCGAAAGGGGTATCTCTATTTCAAGGTTTCAGCTTGGAGAGAAGAAACCTTGTGAGGTATTGGTCAGTCATATGTACAAACCAAATGTGATTAATGAAATAATGATGAATAATGAATAATGTAAATCATACAAATATAACTTGTCCTTATAAGCAGTATACAAGAGAACTAACGGGACTGCCCCATTAGAGCTTCTGACCGACGTGTACTATGGTGCATTAGTTTGGTTGGAAGCACTATAGCTAACTGTCAATAAAGAATGATTCATTTAATATTGACTTCACGTGTCCCTGGTGGTAATTTGCACAAAATGTTATTTATGCAGCAGCTGGCTGTTCTTAACTTCTATCATTCCTCAACTGTTTAAAAAAATATATATTCTAAGAATTCCAGTAAAAGGGTACGTACTCTGTAATCACAAGCTCCACTAACAACCCACTTGATTGCTTACTTACGACAATCAGTCTTACAACAAGTTCAGGTTGTTTGCTGATATTACTATGAAGCTACATAGTTCCTATAATGTCGGTCAATGAGCTGTAATAGCGACCATACATATTATTACAATGTCATGATCAAGGTTGGTCAATTGCTGAATAAACTGCAGGATCTGAAATAAATAGCCCCAATGGTTCCTCAATGAATTGGACAATTATTTAAATCTTAAAGTCTTGAAGTGGGTAAAAAGGACTATGGAATTTGAAAATAGTATTAAATAACAGATCAAGGGTTCAGAGTTCACAAGTGGCATGCTAATAGTGCAGAGGTTTCAGAAGTTCAAACAATCAGATGGAAAAGGCCACTTTGCTTATTGCTGGCTCAGCTTTCTGATTCTCTGATTCGCTACATGTCCTACTTATCTGAGCCTTGGCAGTCACTGGTAATGATAACTAGAATGGGATTTTGTTCCAGTATAAATAGTTACATGAGTAATTGACCTCTTTTCTGGACACAAAAACACCCACCCACCCACTCACAACACACACTACCAGATCAAAAGAGTGTATCCCCTGAACCCACTGATTAAACACATTTCAGAAGTATTTTATTTGTATTTCCTGGGCAAATCTGGCCAGTGCCAACATGTTACATTAAGCTGAACTGTGGAGTGTGTGTGATTGGGTATGTTTATGGGTGTGACTGTGTCTGTGTCTGTGTCTGTCTGTCTGTGTGTTTCTCTGTATGTGTGTTTTTCTGTCTGTGCGTGCTTGCGTGCATGTGTGTGCGTGCGTGCGTGCGTGCGTGTGCGTGTGCGTGTGCGTGTGTGTGTGTGTGTGTGTGTATGTGTGTGTGCAGACTACAATCTAAGAGTGTGTGAGGATACAGGAGGGCGCTGGTGGAAGTGATGTGGCGTGTCGCCAGATGAGTCTCAGTCTTAGAAGAGAAAAGTTTGGACATGGCGTTGTGCCAGGAGCAGACACCAGCTTCAACTCTCCAAATCCCTGCCGGTCTAGAATGAAATTTCATGTAAAGAGAAGCGCGAGTGCTTCACAATAGATGACATTGGCTTGTAAGTTTTAGGCAATGACGCTCAGGGGGATTCTATTATGTGTCTGTCACACAACGTTAGGCGAGACACCAAACACTTTCATGTGTGGATTAACGTTCACCCATCGCCAGATAATAGATATTTGCCTTCACTAATCCATTCCCTCTATTGATTTTTTTTTCATCCCTTTTAATAGCTTCTTGCAAGCAAGGCACATTTTTAATAAGAGCAAGAATGCTGTCATCTAAGAAGTTGTTTGACAAAGACAAGCAGCTTAATGTATCTTACATTTCATATATCAGATAATGATTTTCAATATGATTTCTTCATGTTTGACAATTTGAGTGGTTCAGTATATTTCATTTAGTATCATGCATTAGGTAGAGCGTGCTGTATTTGATAGCAATTTAGATATTTTGTTTATCCCGTGCATGATTTATTTGGGGTGACATTAATTGTATTGTATTACAGTTTTTCCCATTTGTTCACACATTAAATGAGGCACAAATACCAAAACCTGTAACTCATTAACAGACCCATACACCAAATCTGTATCTCATTTAGCAAACCGATACACCAAACCTGTATCTCATTTAGCAGACCGATACACCAAATCTGTATCTCATTTAGCAGACCGATACACCAAATCTGTATCTCATTTAGCAGACCCATACACCAAATCTGTATCTAATTTAGCAGACCCATACACCAAATCTGTATCTCATTTAGCAGACCCATACACCAAACCTGTATCTCATTTAGCAGACCGATACACCAAATCTGTATCTCATTTAGCAGACCCATACACCAAACCTGTATCTCATTTACCAGACCCATACACCAAATCTGCAATACCACTGGCACATGTTTTGCTTTACACTCAGATTGCAATTTTATAACAAACATTTGGCAAAACACAAGACACAATTCTCTACCTTTGGCACAACCTTCACAACTAAAATGTATTGTGTGCAAATGAAAAGCAACACTGTTCAACAAGCTAAACTCAATTACCAATTGATCACTTTCTCTCTTCAGACACTAATTGTAATGTTCACTTTGGAATCAGACCTTTGGTATGGATAAAAAGGCCACAGTTGAGTACTCCTATGTTTGAAGAACAATGGAAGCAAACTTGGCAGAGAGAGGTGGAGGTGGAGGTGGAGGTGGAGGTAGAGGTGGAGGTAGAAGTGTAGTTGGAGGTTGAGGTGGATGTAGAGGTAGAGGTGGAGGTGAAGGTGGAGGTGGAGGTAGATGTAGAGGTAGACGTGGAATTGGAGGTGGATGTAGAGGTAGAGGTAGAGGTGGAGTTGGATGTAGAGGTAGAGGTGGAGGTAGAGGTAGAGGGGGATGTAGAGGTAGAGGTGGAGGTAGAGGTGGATGTGGAGGTAGAGGTGGAGTTGGATGTAGAGATAGATGTAGAGGTGGAATTGGAGGTGGATGTAGAGGTAGATGTGGAATGGAGGTGGAGGTGGATGTAGAGGTAGAGGTAGAGGTGGAGTTGGAGGTAGAGGTAGAGGTGGAGGTAGAGGTGGAGTTGGAATGGAGGTGGAGGTGGATGAAGAGGTAGATGTGGAGTTGGAGGTGGATGTAGAGGTGGAGTTGGAGGTAGATGTAGAGGTAGAGGTAGAGGTAGAGGTAGAGGTGGATGTAGAGGAAGAGGTGGAGGTGGAGGTGGATGTAGAGGTAGAGGTAGAGGTAGAGGTGGAGTTGGAATGGAGGTGGAGGTAGATGTAGAGGTGGGATTGGAGGTGGATGTAGAGGTAGAGGTGGAGGTGGATGTAGAGGTGGAGTTGGAGGTAGATGTAGAAGTAGAGGTGGAATTGGAGGTGGATGTAGAGGTAGAGGTAGAGGTAGAGGTGGAGTTGGAATGGAGGTGGAGGTGGATGTAGAGGTAGAGGTGGAATGGAGGTGGAGGTGGATGTAGAGGTAGCGGTGGAGTTGGAATGCAGGTGGAGGTGGATGAAGAGGTAGAGGTGGAATGGAGGTGGAGGTGGATGTGGATGTAGAGGTAGAGGTAGAGTGGAGGTGGAGGTGGATCTAGAGGTAGAGGTGGAGGTAGAGTGGAGGTGGAGGTGGATGTAGAGGTAGAGGTGGAGTTGGAGGTAGATGTAGAGGTAGAGGTGGAATGGAGATGGAGGTAGATGTGGATGTAGAGGTAGAGTGGAGGTGGAGGTGGATCTAGAGATAGAGGTGGAGGTAGAGCTGGAGTTGGAATGGAGGTGGAGGTGGATGTAGAGGTAGAGGTGGAATGGAGATGGAGGTGGATGTGGATGTGGAGGTAGAGTGGAGGTGGAGTTGGATCTAGAGGTAGAGGTGGAGGTAGAGTGGAGGTGGATGTAGAAGTAGAGGTGGAGGTGGAGGTAGAGTGGATGTGGAGGTGGATGTAGAGGTAGAGGTGGAGGTAGAGAGGAGGTGGAGGTGGATGTAGAGGTGGAGGTGGATGTAGAGGTAGAGGTGGAGGTAGAGAGGAGGTGGAGGTGGATGTAGAGGTAGAGATGGATGTAGAGGTAGAGGTAGAGGTGGAGTTGGAGGTAGAGGTAGAGGTAGAGGTGGAGGTGGAGGTGGAGGTGGATGTAGAAGTAGAGGTGGAGGTGGAGGTGGAGTGGAGGTGGAGGTGGATGTAGAGGTAGAGATGGAGGTAGAGAGGAGGTGGATGTAGTGGTAGAGATGGATGTAGAGATGGATGAAGAGGTAGAGGTGGAGGTGGAGGTAGAGGTAGAGGTAGAGTTGGAGGTGGAGGTGGAGGTGGAGGTGGATGTAGAGGTAGAGGTGGAGTTGGAGGTAGAGGTGGAGGTGGATGTAGAGGTAGAGGTGGAGGTGGATGTAGAGGTAGAGGTGGAGTTGGAGGTAGAGGTTGAGTTGGAGGTAGATGTAGAGGCGGAGGTGGAGGTAGAGGTGGAGGTGGATGTAAAGGTAGAGATAGAGGTGGAGTTGGAGGTGGAGGTGGAGGTGGAGGTAGAGGTAGAGTTAGAGGTAGAGGTAGAGGTGGAGGTGGAGGTGGAGGTGGATGTAGAGTTAGAGGTGGAGTTGGAGGTAGAGGTAGAGTTGGAGGTGGAGGTAGAGGTAGAGTTTGTGGTGAGTTGGAGGGTAGATGTGGAGGTGGAGGTGGATGTAGAGGTAGAGGTGGAGTTGGAGGTGGAGTTGGAGGTAGAGGTGGAGGCGAAGGTAGAGGTGGATGTGGATGTAGAGGTAGAGGTAGAGGTAGAGGTGGAGGTGGATGTAGAGGTAGAGGTTGGGGTGGAGTTGGAGGTGGAGTGGAGGTGGATGTAGAGGTGGAGGTGGAGCTGGAGTTGGAATGGAGATGGTTGTAGAGGTAGAGGTAGAGGTGGAGTTGGAGGTAGAGGTGGATGTAGATGTAGAGGTGGATGTAGAGGTGGAGGTGGAGTTGAAGGTAGAGGTGGAGTTGGATGTAGAGGTGGAGGTGGAGTTGGAGGTGGAGGTGGAGGTGGAGTTGGGGGTGGAGGTGGATGTAGAGGCGGAGGTGGATGTAATGGTGGATGTAGAGGTGGAGGTGGAGGTGGAGGTGGAGTTGGATGTAGAGGTGGAGGTGGAGTTGGAGGTGGATGTAGAGAAGAGGTGGAGGTGGATGTAGAGGTAGAGGTGGAATTGGAGGTCAAACCAAATGTATTTATATAGCCCTCGTACATCAGCTGATATCTCAAAGTGCTGTACAGAAACCCAGCCTAAAACCCCAAACAGCAAGCAATGCAGGTGTAGAAGCACGGTGGCTAGGAAAAACTTCCTAGAAAGGCCAAAACCTAGGAAGAAACCTAGAGAGGAACCAGGCTATTTTTATTTTATTTTTATTTTATTTCACCTTTATTTAACCAGGTAGGCTAGTTGAGAACAAGTTCTCATTTGCAACTGCGACCTGGCCAAGATAAAGCATAGCAGTATGAGCAGACAACACAGAGTTACACATGGAGTAAACAATTAACAAGTCAATAACACAGTAGAAAACAAAGGGGGAGTCTATATACAATGTGTGCAAAAGGCATGAGGTAGGCGAATAATTACAATTTTGCAGATTAACACTGGAGTGATAAATGATCAGAAGGTCATGTACAGGTAGAGATATTGGTGTGCAAAAGAGCAGAAAAATAAATAAATTAAAACAGTATGGGGATGAGGTAGGTGAAAATGGGTGGGCTATTTACCAATAGACTATGTACAGCTGCAGCGATCGGTTAGCTGCTCAGATAGCTGATGTTTGAAGTTGGTGAGGGAGATAAAAGTCTCCAACTTCAGCGATTTTTGCAATTCGTTCCAGTCACAGGCAGCAGAGTACTGGAACGAAAGGCGGCCAAATGAGGTGTTGGCTTTAGGGATGATCAGTGAGATACACCTGCTGGAGCGCGTGCTACGGATGGGTGTTGCCATCGTGACCAGTGAGCTGAGATAAGGCGGAGCTTTACCTAGCATGGATTTGTAGATGACCTGGAGCCAGTGGGTCTGGCGACGAATATGTAGCGAGGGCCAGCCGACTAGAGCATACAAGTCGCAGTGGTGGGTGGTATAAGGTGCTTTAGTGACAAAACGGATGGCACTGTGATAGACTGCATCCAGTTTGCTGAGTAGAGTGTTGGAAGCCATTTTGTAGATGACATCGCCGAAGTCGAGGATCGGTAGGACCCTATGTGGGGTGGCCAGTCCTCTTCTGGCTGTGCCGGGTGGAGATTATAACAGAACATGGCCAAGATGTTCAAATGTTCATAAATGACCAGCATGGTCGAATAATAATAAGGCAGAACAGTTGAAACTGGAGCAGCAGCACAGTCAGGTAGACTGGGGACAGCAAGGAGTCATCATGTCAGGTATTCCTGGGGCATGGTCCTAGGGCTCAGATCCTCCGAGAGAGAGAATTAGAGAGAGCATATGTGGGATGGCCAGTCCTCTTCTGGCTCTGCCGGGTGGAGATTATAACAGAACATGGCCAAGATGTTCAAATGTTCATAAATGACCAGCATGGTCGAATAATAATAAGGCAGAACAGTTTAAACTGGAGCAGCAGCACGGTCAGGTGGACTGGGGACAGCAAGGAGTCATCATGTCAGGTATTCCTGGGGCATGGTCCTAGGGCTCAGGTCCTCCGAGAGAGAGAAAGAAAGAGAGAATTAGAGAGAGCATATGTGGGATGGCCAGTCCTCTTTTGGCTGTGCCGGGTGGAGATTATAACAGAACATGGCCAAGATGTTCAAATGTTCATAAATGACCAGCATGGTCAAATAATAATAAGGCAGGTCCTCCGAGAGAGATAAAGAAAGAGAGAGAGAAGGAGAGAATTAGAGAACGCACACTTAGATTCACACAGGACACCGAATAGGACAGGAGAAGTACTCCAGATATAACAAACTGACCCTAGCCCCATAAACTACTGCAGCATAAATACTGGAGGCTGAGACAGGATGGGTCAGGAGACACTGTGGCCCCATCCGAGGACACCCCCGGACAGGGCCAAACAGGAAGGATATAACCCCACCCACTTTGCCAAAGCACAGCCCCCACACCACTAGAGGGATATCTTCAACCACCAACTTACCATCCTGAGACAAGGCTGAGTATAGCCCACAAAGACTCAGCCCCTGTAATAGGGTTAGAGGCAGAGAATCCCAGTGGAAAGAGGGGAACCGGCCAGGCAGAGACAGCAAGGGCGGTTCGTTGCTCCAGAGCCTTTCCGTTCACCTTCCCACTCCTGGGCCAGACTACACTCAATCATATGACCCACTGAAGAGATGAGTCTTCAGTAGAGACTTAAAGGTTGAGACCGAGTTTGCGTCTCTGACATGGGTAGGCAGACCGTTCCATAAAAATATACTCTATAGGAGAAAGCCCTGCCTCCAGCTGTTTGCTTAGAAATTCTAGGGACAATTAGGAGGCCTGCATCTTGTGACCGTAGCGTACGTGTAGGTATGTACGACAGGACCAAATCAGAGAGATAGATAGGAGCAAGCCCATGTAATGCTTTGTAGGTTAGCAGTAAAACCTTGAAATCAGCCTTTGCTTTGACAGGAAGCCAGTGTAGAGAGGCTAGCACTGGAGTAATATGATCAAATTTTTTGGTTCTAGTCAGGATTCTAGCAGCCGTATTTAGCACTAACTGAAGTTTATTTAGTGCTTTATCCGGGTAGCCGGAAAGTAGAGCATTGCAGTAGTCTAACCTAGAAGTGACAAAAGCATGGATTAATTTTTCTGCATCATTTTTGGACAGAAAGTTTCTGATTTTTGCAATGTTACGTAGATGGAAAAACGTTGTCCTTGAAACAGTCTTGATATGTTCTTCAAAAGAGAGATCAGGGTCCAGAGTAACGCCGAGGTCCTTCACAGTTTTATTTGAGACGACTGTACAACCATTAAGATTAATTGTCAGATTCAACAGCAGATATCCCTGTTTCTTGGGACCTAGAACAAGCATCTCTGTTTTGTCCGAGTTTAAAAGTAGAAAGTTTGCAGCCATCCACTTCCTTATGTCTGAAACACATGCTTCTAGCAAGGGTAATTTTGGGGCTTCACCATATTTAATTGAAATGTACAGCTGTGTGTCATCTGCATAGCAGTGAAAGTTAACATTATGTTTTCGAATAACATCCCCAAGAGGTAAAATATATAGTGAAAACAATAGTGGTCCTAAAATGGAACCTTGAGGAACACCGAAATTTACAGTTGATTTGTCAGAGGACAAACCATTCACAGAGACAAACTGATATCTTTCCGACAGATAAGATCTAAACCAGGCCAGAACTTGTCCGTGTAGACCAATTTGGGTTTCCAATCTCTCCAAAAGAATGTGGTGATCGATGGTATCAAAAGCAGCACTAAGGTCTAGGAGCACGAGGACAAATGCAGAGCCTCGGTCCGATGCCATTAAAATGTAATTTACCACCTTCACAAGTGTCGTCTCAGTGCTATGATGGGGTCTAAAACCAGACTGAAGCATTTCGTATACATTGTTTGTCTTCAGGAAGGCAGTGAGTTGCTGCGTAACAGCTTTTTTTTTGAGAGAGAGAGGAATTTTTGAGAGGAATGGAAGATTCGATATAGGCCGATAGTTTTTTAATATTTTTTGGGTCAAGGTTTGGCTTTTTCAAGAGAGGCTTTATTACTGCCACTTTTAGTGAGTTTGGTACACATGGATAGAGGGAACTTTATTATGTTCAACATAGGAGGGCCAAGCACAGGAAGCAGCTCTTTCAGTAGTTTAGTTGGAATAGGGTCCAGTATGCAGCTTGAAGGTTTAGAGGCCATGATTATTTTCATCATTGTGTCAAGAGATATAGTACTAAAACACTTGAGCGTCTTTCTTGATCCTAGGTCCTGGCAGAGTTGTGCAGACTCAGGACAACTGAGCTTTGAAGGAATACGCAGATTTAAGGAGGAGTCCGTAATTTGCTTTCTAATAATCATAATCTTTTCCTCAAAGAAGTTCATGAATTTATCACTGCTAAAGTGAAAGTCATCCTCTCTTGGGGAATGCTGCTTTTTAGTTAGCTTTGCGACAGTATCAAAAAGGAATTTCGGATTGTTCTTATTTTCCTCAATTAAGTTAGAAAAATAGGATGATCGAGCAGCAGTAAGGGCTCTTCGGTACTGCACAGTACTGTCTTTCCAAGCTAGTCGGAAGACTTCCAGTTTGGTGTGGCGCCATTTCCGTTCCAATTTTCTGGAAGCCTGCTTCAGAGCTCGGGTATTTTCTGTGTACCAGGGAGCTAGTTTCTTATGAGAAATGTTTTTAGTTTTTAGGGGTGCAACTGCATCTAGGGTATTGCGCAAGGTTAAATTGAGTTCCTCAGTTAGGTGGTTAACTGATTTTTGTCCTCTGGCGTCCTTGGGTAGACAGAGGGAATCTGGAAGGACATCAAGGAATCTTTGTGTTGTCTGTGAATATATAGCACGACTTTTGATGATCCTTGGTTGGGGTCTGAGCAGATTATTTGTTGCAATTGCAAACGTAATAAAATGGTGGTCCGATTGTCCAGGATTATGAGGAAAAACATTAAGATCCACAACATTTATTCCATGGGACAAAACTAGGTCCAGCGTATGACTGTGACAGTGAGTGGGTCCAGAGACATGTTGGACAAAACCCACTGAGTCGATGATGGCTCCTAAAGCCTTTTGGAGTGGGTCTGTGGACTTTTCCATGTGAATATTAAAGTCACCAAAGATTAGAATATTATCTGCTATGACTACAAGGTCCGATAGGAATTCAGGGAACTCAGTGAGGAACGCTGTATATGGCCCAGGAGGCCTGTAAACAGTAGCTATAAAAAGTGATTGAGTAGGCTGCATAGATTTCATGACTAGAAGCTCAAAAGACGAAAACGTCATCATTTTTTTTTTTTGTAAATTTAAATTTGCTATCGTAAATGTTAGCAACACCTCCGCCTTTGCGGGATACACGGGGGATATGGTCACTAGTGTAGCCAGGAGGTGAGGCCTCATTTAACACAGTAAATTAATCAGACTTAAGCCATGTTTCAGTCAGGCCAATCACATCAAGATTATGATCAGTGATTAGTTCATTGACTATAATTGCCTTTGAAGTAAGGGATCTAACATTAAGTAGCCCTATTTTGAGATGTGAGGTATCATGATCTCTTTCAATAATGACAGGAATGGAGGTGGTCTTTATCCTAGTGAGATTGCTAAGGCGAACACCGCCATGTTTAGTTTTGCCCAACCTAGGTCGAGGCACAGACACGGTCTCAATGGTGATAGCTGAGCTGACTACACTGACTGTGGTAGTGGCAGACTCCACTATGCTGGCAGGCTGGCTAACAGCCTGCTGCCTGGCCTGCACCCTATTTCATTGTGGAGCTAGAGGACTTAGAGCCCTGTCTATGTTGGTAGATTAGATGAGAGCACCCCTCCAGCTAGGATGGAGTCCGTCACTCCTCAGCAGGTCAGGCTTGGTCCTGTTTGTGGGTGAGTCCCAGAAAGAGGGCCAATTATCTACAAATTCTATCTTTTGGGAGGGGCAGAAAACAGTTTTCAACCAGCGATTGAGTTGTGAGACTGCTGTAGAGCTCATCACTCCCCTTAACTGGGAGGGGGCCAGAGACAATTACTCGATGCCGACACATCTTTCTAGCTGATTTACACGCTGAAGCTATGTTGCGCTTGGTGATCTCTGATTGTTTCATCCTAACATCGTTGGTGCCAACGTGGATAACAATATCTCTATACTCTCTACACTCGCCAGTTTTAGCTTTAGCAAGCACCATCTTCAGATTAGCCTTAACGTCGGTAGCCCTGCCCCCTGGTAAACAGTGTATGATCGCTGGATGATTCGTTTTAAGTCTAATACTGCGGGTAATGGAGTCGCCAATGACTAGAGTTTTCAATTTGTCAGAGCTAATGGTGGGAAGCTTCGGCGTCTCAGACCCCGTAACGGGAGGAGTAGAGACCAGAGAAGACTCGGCCTCTGACTCCGACCCGCTGCTTAATGGGGAAAACCGGTTTCTGTCGGCTGAATGAGCGACACCGGTTGAGGGTTCCTACAGCATTTCCTTCCAGAAACCGTGAGAAAGTTGTCCGGCTGCGGGGACTGTGCCAGGGGATTTATACTACTATCTGTACTTACTGGTGGCACAGACGTGGTTTCATCCTTTCCTACACTGAAATTACCCTTGCCTAGCGATTGAGTCTGAAGCTGAGCTTGTAACACAGCTATCCTCGCCGTAAGGCGAGTACAGCGACTGCAATTAGAAGGCATCATGTTAATGTTGCTACTTAGCTTCGGCTGTTGGAGGTCCTGACGAATCGTGTCCAGATAAAGCGTCCGTAGTGAAAAAGTTGAGGAAAAAAATATATATATATAAACGGTAATTAAAAAGTAAAAACCGTAAATTTGTCAGGTAGCAAAACAGGTTGGCAACAAAACGCACAGCAACTCGAAAACAAGTCTGCAAGTTGTGACCGGAAATGACGTCCAATGAACACGTCCAGGCGTGCCCTGTTAGGATTACAGGTGGATGTAGAGGTAGAGGTAGAGGTAGAGGTGGAGTTGGAATGGAGGTGGATGTAGAGGTGGAGTTGGAGTTGGAGATGGAGGTGGAGGTGGAGGTGGAGGTGGAGATGGAGAAAGAGGTGGAGGTGGAGGTGGAGGTAGAGGTAGAGGTAGAGGTGGAGGTGGAGGTGGAGGTAGAGGTAGAGGTGGAGATAGAGGTAGATGTAAAGGTGGATATAGAGGTGGAGGTGGAGTTGGAGGTAGAGGTGGAGGTGGAGGTAGAGGTGAGGTAGAACAACAACAAGGAGAACAATCTCTGATGAAATCTGTGTGACTATGGAGGACCATGTTGTCAGCTATGGTTTGACCTTGAGAGAGGCTAGTCAACTACGGTTTGACCTTGAGAGCAGGCTGGTCAACCATGCTTTGACCTTGAGAGATGCTGGGCAGAAAGCGCTGCCCGAACTGAGCCACTTCACTGTAGCATCCATCATCCTGATGTTCCAAATTGAGAATAGATTTGTACTGCAGACATTGGACCTCTCTACTACCTTTACTACTTGACAGTAGTACAACATAAAGCACAGGAAAGATTGTAGATTCTAATACATACTGTAAGGGGAAACAAAGTAAATGTTTCATGTATGAATAATATTGGGAGCTATACTATTTTGTAACATATTTATATTGTATACTGTATTGCTGTAGTGTTAACTGTACTGCATGCTATTTTGTTTTTGTAAAACTGAAAGACGACCACCACATACAAGGCTGCCATTGTGCAAATGGTAGTTGAAAATAATGCCATAAGATTGCGGAAAATCCAACAACAGATTATTGAAAACCATGCCTTCTTCCATAACATAATAGTGAGTTTATCAACCATAGCCCGCATCCTTCAGAAACACCATCTCCGGATGAAGCACATCTACAGAGTCCCATTTCAAAGGAATTCCCAAAGAGTGAAGGATAAACGGTATGAATATGTGCAAGTAAACAGTGTAGTAGTATTACACTCTTGAAACACGAGAGACCTGTTGATGTTGCCAGTGAACTTTCCTATACAGCAATTACAGTAATTATTTACATTTCAGAGAATCATGGAGTTGGATGCAAGTCCCATCTCCCAAGAACTGGGACACCTTACATGACAATCTTTTTCAGCCAGAGCAGAGAGATCCAGGTGATCCTGAGCAGCAAATGATACTTCAGTCGCCGGCAGAGATGGCCGCCTCGCTTCGCGTTCCTAGGAAACTGCACTATTTTGTTTTTTAAGTGTTATTTCTTACATTGTTACCCCAGAAAATCTTACGTTTTATTACATACAGCTGGAAGGAACTATTGGATATAAGAGCAATGTAAACTCACCAACATTACCACCAGGAATACGACTGCAGCCAGCAACCCAAAACAACGGCGCCGCAGAGGGTCAGACGGAGCGGTCTTCTGGTCAGGCTCTGTAGACGGGCACATCGCGCACCGCTCCCGAGCATACTACTCGTCAATGTCCAGTCTCTTGACAACAAGGTAGACGAAATCCGAGCAAGGGTAGCATTCCAGAGAGACATCAGAGATTGTAACGTTCTTTGTGTCACGGAAACATGGCTCACTCGGGATACGTTATCAGAGTCGGCACAGCCACATGGTTTCTTCACGCATCGTGCCGACAGAAACAAACATCTCTCTGGTAAGAAGAAGGGCGGGGATGTATGCCTTATAATTAACGAGACGTGGTGTGATCATAACAACTATTTTTTTTAATAAATAAAACAAAATTAAGTCATTTTATTCACCTGACCTAGAATTTCTTACATTCAAATGCCGACCGCATTATCTACCAAGAGAATTCTCTTCGATCATAATCACAGTCGAGTATATCCCCCCCAAGCAGAGACATCGACGGCCCTGAAATAACTTCATTGAACCACATATCCTGAGGCTGCATTTGTTGTAGCTGGGGATTTTAGCAAGGCTAATCTGAAAACAAAGCTCCCTAAATTTGATCAGCATTATTATACCTTTATTTCAACAAGGAACACAGACTAAGGTATCTTTTACAGCTGGGCCCTGCGTATACATGTTTACACATACAGTTTAGGTACAATGATTAAGAAACTACACTAGACAAACAAAACGATCACAGATAACACAAAAAAAATACAGCAACAGATATCATTTACAGACAGGTTATTCCCCTAACAGCACAATAACTTGCATTACCCGAAACAGTTACAAACAATACAAAAATAAAAATGCTCCAATAAATATTTAAAATGAGCAAGGGGGACAAGAGTCTCAAGTTTAAGTTTAATCTGCAGGCTATTCCATAGGCAAGGAGCGTAACAAGAAAAGGCAGCCATACCTAACTTTGTGGAAATCGCATGGGCCTCAAGTGTAATCCATGTAATCCATGCTATAGAATGCGCGACCCGGGCTAGCAAAACCCTGGATCATTGTTATTCTTCTGCGACGCATACAAAGCCCTCCCCCGCCCTCCTTTCGAAAAATCTGACCACGATTCCATTTTGTTGCTTCCAGCCTATAGACAGAAACTAAAACAGGAAACGCCTGTGCTCAGGTCTTTTCAACGCTGGTCAATCGGATTCCACGCTGCAAGATTGCTTCGATCAAGTGCAACCACTGCCTTTAATCAGGGCAAGGCGACCAGAAACATGACCGAATAGAAACAGTGTAGCTACTCCCTCCTGCAAGGCAATCAAACAAGTATAGAGACAAAGTAGAGTCGCAATTCAACACGAGAGGTATGTGGCAGGGTCTACAGTCAATCACGGACTACAAAAAGAAAATCAGCCACGTCGCGGACCACGATGTCTTGCTCCCAGACAAAATAAAAAACTTATTTGCTCGCTTTGAAGACAAAACAGTGCCACAGACACGGCCCACTCTCCTTCAATGCAGCCAACGTGAGTAAAACATTTAAACGTGTTAACCCTCACAAGGTTGCCGGCCCAGACGGCATCCCTAGCCGCGTCCTCAGAACATGCCCAGACCAGCTGGCTGGTGTGTTTACGGACATATTCAATCGATCCTTATCCCAGTCTGCTGTTCCCACATGCTTCAATAGAGCCACCATTGTTCCTAAGGTAACTGAGCTAAATGACTATCGCCCCGTAGCACTCACTTCCGTTATCATGAAGTGCTTTGAGAGACAAGTCAAGGACCATATCACCTCCACCCTACCTGACACCCTAGACCCACTCCAATTTGCTTACCGCCCCAATAGGTCCACAAACAACACAATCGCAATCACATTGCACACTACCCTAACCCATCTGGACAAGAGGAATACCTATGTAAGAATGCTGTTCATCGACTACAGCTCAGAATTTAACACCATAGTACCCTCCAAACTCGTCATTAAGCTCGAGACCCTGGGTCTCGACCCCGCTCTGTGCAACTGGGTCCTGGACTTCCTGACAGTCCGCCCCCAGGTGGTGAGGGTAGGAAACAACATCTCCACCCCGCTGATCCTCAACACTGGAGCCCCACAAGGGTGCGTTCTCAGCCCTATCCTGTACTCCTTGTTCACCCATGACTGCGTGCCCATGCACACCTCCAACTCCATCATCAAGTTTGTAGACGACACGACAGTGGTAGGCTTGATTACCAACAACAACGAGGCACTCTGCAGGGAGAAGGTGAGGGCCCTCGGAGTGGGGTGACAGGAAAATAACATCACACTCAATGCCAACAAAACAAATGAGATGATCGTGGACTTCAGGAAACAGCAGAGGGAGCACCCCCATATCCACATCAACGGGACAGTAGTGGAGAAGGTTGAAAGTTTTAAGTTCATCGGACAAACTGAAATGGTCCACCCACACAGACAGCGTGGTGAAAAAGGCGCAACAGCGCCTCTTCAACCTCAGGAGGCTGAATAAATTTGGCTTGTCACCAAAAACACTCACAAACTTTTACAGATGTACAATCGAGAGCATCCTGTCGGGCTGTATCACCGCCTGGTACGGCAACTGCTCCGCCCACAACCGTAATGCTCTCCAAAGGGTAGTGAGGCCTGCACAACGCATCACGGGGGCAAACTACCTGCCCTCCAGGAAACCTACACCACCCGATGTTACAGGAAGGCCAAAAAGATCATCAAGGACAACAACCACCCTACCCACTGCCTGTTCACCCCGCTATCATCCAGAAGTCGAGGTCAGTACAGGTGCATCAAAGCTGGGACCGAGAGACTGGGCCCCCAGACTGTTAAACAGCCATCACTAACAATGAGTGGCTGCTGGCAACATACTGACTCAAATCTCTAGCCACTTTAATAATTAAAAATTGGATGTAATAAATGTATCACTAGTCACTTTAAACAATGCCCTTTATATAATGTTTACATACCCTACATTACTCATCTCATATGTATATACTGTACTCAATACCATCTACTGCATCTTGCCTATGCCATTCTGCCATCGCTCACGCATATATTTATATGTACAAATTCTTATTAATTCCTTTACACTTGTGTGTATAAGGTAGTTATTGTGAAATTGTTAGATTACATGTTAGATATTACTGCACTGTCGGAACTAGAAGCACAAGCATTTTGCTACACTCGCATTAACATCTGCTAACCATGTGTATGTGACCAATAACATTTGATTTCATTTATGTTCTAATTTGGGACAGCGTGCATTTCCATCAGGCTGCTCAGGTCCACAACTGCTTCCAGGACCATCCCAGGTTTCTAATTCTCTGTCTTCCATCATATTCCCCATTTCTCAACCACACTGAAGAGTTGTTTTCAGCATAGCGGTGGAAGTTGTATGATCGCAATTAACGTATGACCCCATTAACGTATGTCCGTTCTCCAGGTAACGGAAGAGTTCTGTGGTGACATTCCAGCAGAGTCCTGTCAGGGGTGAATGCGTCATACCAGAAGATATTTCCCCCGCTGTCTGGCCAAGGAGAATATCACCTGTGATGTTGATGAACTTCTATGGCCAGAACAAAACAACTGACGCTACTTATTTTCTTTCTTGACTTATGGTTATGATTTTACTGTATTTTGACAGTTTCTTATGTATTGAGTCATGTTGAAATATAATACATTTTGTAATGCTTTTGTGTCCCTTTCTTGTTTGAACACGCAAACAATATACAGAATAACAACAATATCTTAGTCTTTACACTGAAGAAGGTTCTGATAGTAGTGTTTTGAATATGTCACATTAGTGTGATCTCGGTTGTCACTAAGTTAGATTAATTTGATGTGTGTCTCATTTACAGTGCCTTGCGAAAGTATTCGGCCCCCTTGAACTTTGTGACCTTTTGCCATATTTCAGGCTTCAAACATAAAGATATAAAACTGTATTTTTTTGTGAAGAATCAACAACAAGTGGGACACAATCATGAAGTGGAACGACATTTATTGGATATTTCAAACTTTTTTAACAAATCCAAAACTGAATAATTGGGCGTGCAAAATGATTCAGCCCCTTTACTTTCAGTGCAGCAAACTCTCTCCAGAAGTTCAGTGAAGATCTCTGAATGATCCAATGTTGACCTAAATGACTAATGATGATAAATACAATCCACCTGTGTGTAATCAAGTCTCCGTATAAATGCACCTGCACTGTGATAGTCTCAGAGGTCCGTTAAAAGCGCAGAGAGCATCATGAAGAACAAGGAACACACCAGGCAGGTCCGAGATACTGTTGTGAAGAAGTTTAAAGCTGGATTTGGATACAAAAAGATTTCCCAAGCTTTAAACATCCCAAGGAGCACTGTGCAAGCGATAATATTGAAATGGAAGGAGTATCAGACCACTGCAAATCTACCAAGACCTGGCCGTCCCTCTAAACTTTCAGCTCATACAAGGAGAAGACTGATCAGAGATGCAGCCAAGAGGCCCATGATCACTCTGGATGAACTGCAGAGATCTACAGCTGAGGTGAGAGACTCTGTCCATAGGACAACAATCAGTCGTATATTGCACAAATCTGGCCTTTATGGAAGAGTGGCAAGAAGAAAGACATTTCTTAAAGATATCCATAAAAAGTGTTGTTTAAAGTTTGCCACAAGCCACGTGGGAGACACACCAAACATGTGGAAGAAGGTGCTCTGGTCAGATGAAACCAAAATTGAACTTTTTGGCAACAATGCAAAACATTATGTTTGGCGTAAAAGCAACACAGCTCATCACCCTGAACACACCATCACCACTGTCAAACATGGTGGTGGCAGCATCATGGTTTGGGCCTGCTTTTCTTCAGCAGGGACAGGGAAGAAGGTTAAAATTAATTGGAAGATGGATGGAGCCAAATACAGGACCATTCTGGAAGAAAACCTGATGGAGTCTGCAAAAGACCTGAGACTGGGACGGAGATTTGTCTTCCAACAAGACAATGATCCAAAACATAAAGCAAAATCTACAATGGAATGGTTCAAAAATAAACATATCTAGGTGTTAGAATGGCCAAGTCAAAGTCCAGACCTGAATCCAATTGAGAATCTGTGGAAAGAACTGAAAACGGCTGTTCACAAATGCTCTCCATCCAACCTCACTGAGCTCGAGCTGTTTTGCAAGGAGGAATGGGAAAAAAATTCAGTCTCTCGATGTGCAAAACTGATAGAGACATACCCCAAGCGACTTACAGCTGTAATCGCAGCAAAAGGTGGCGCTACAAAGTATTAACTTAAGGGGGCTGAATAATTTTGCACGCCCAATTTTTCAGTTTTTGATTTGTTAAAAAAGTTTGAAATATCCAATAAATGTTGTTCCACTTCATGATTGTGTCCCACCTGTTGTTGATTCTTCACAAAAAAAATACAGTTTTATATCTTTATGTTTGAAGCCTGAAATGTGGCAAAAGGTCGCAAAGTTCAAGGGGGCCGAATACTTTCGCAATGCACTGTATATGCAGAGTTTCATTTTGAGCAGGGAGTACCTGCTTTTGATTTCTGTGTTTTATTTTGCAAGATGTCTGTGGGGTTTGGGGAAATTGACTAACTTCTTTGTGTTTTGTGTTAAGAGTTTTGAATACCTGAGATGTAGTTTCAGCAAACGTACGAACAGTGTATAAACAGTAGGGTTATTTCTAGCACCTAGAATAGCTGAAATATAGCCATGAATAGAGAAAGAACTGAGCTCAGTGTTTTGACTGAGGCTTTTCTCTTTTGATGGAAACGCCTGGCACCTTACCTCTCTCTCTGACTTCCCAGTGACTTCATTGACTTTTTTTTAAAAATTACTTTAATTGGATTTTCTATCCACAACATATATCATCCAGGGGATTTAGTCACACATCCCCTTACGTGCGATAATCAGGTGGGAGGTGCAGAAGGCTTAGTGGGACTACCAGTATGTCTGTCTATAAGAGATCCATGTCTTTCTGCACTACATTATCTCAAAGGATTACAAGCAACAATGATTTCACTGAAGCTCTAGAAAACGTTGCAATATGCTGCATTACCTCACTGAAATCACAGGAGATTTACAGATGTTTCCTTCATAAGCGTATGATGATGCTGTCAAGCTTATCATGACTAAGATTTAGAACAGTGGCGAGTCAGCCGGACAAGACAAGACAGGAATTACAGGTATAATGTAGAGAGGGAGTACTGTGTAATTAGGTTTGTGAGCGTCTTGAGATAAAGGTAAGTAACGAAGCCTCCAATTTCACTGTGAGCTCTGTTCTAGACTGAAGACCTGTGTGTTTGTATGTGTGTGTTGTGTGGTGTGTGGTGTGTGTGTGTGGTGTGTGTGTGGTGTGAGATGTGTGTGTACGGTGTGTGGTGTGTTTATGTTGTGTGTGTGTGCATGGTGTGTTGTGTGTGTGTGTGGTGTGTGTTGTGGTGTTTGGTGTCTGTGTGGTGTGTGGTGTGTGGTGTGTGTGTGTGTGCGGTGTGTGTTGTGTGTGGGATGTGGTGTGTGTGTGATGTGTGTGTGTTTGGTGTGTATGTGATGTGTGTGTGCGTGCGTGGTGTGTGTGGTGTGTGTTGTGTGTGGTGTGTGTTTGGTGTGTGTGTGGTGTGGGTGGTGTGTGTGTGTGGTGTGTGGTTAGTGTGGTGTGTGTGTTGTGTGGTATGTGTGTGTGTGTTTGGTGTTGTGTGTGGTGTTAAGCGTGGTGTGTGTGTGTGTGTGGTGTGTGTGTTGTGTGGTGTGTTGTGTGTGCGTGTGTGTGTGGTGTGTGTTTGGTGTGTTTGGTGTGTGGTGTGTGTGTGTGTCTGTGTGTGTGTGTGTGGTGTGTGTGTGGTGTGGTGTGTGTGGTATGTGTGTGATGTGTGTATGTGGTGTGTGTTTGGTGTTGTGGTGTGCGTATGTGTTGTGTGGGGAGTGTATGTGTTGTGTGGTGTGTGTGTGTGGTGTGTGGTGTGTGGTGTGTTGTGCTGTGGTGTGTGTTTGGTGTGTGTGTGTGTGTGTGTGTGTGTGTGTGTGTGTGTGTGTGTGTGTGTGTGTGGGTGGTGTGTTGTGCTGTGGTGTGTGTTTGGTGTGTGTGTGTGTGTGTGTGTGTGGGTGGTGTGTTTGTGTGTGTGGTGTGGTGTGTGTTGTGCATACGAGTCCTGAAATGCCAACTAAATGAAAAGCATGGCTGCCTCTTCCTCTAAGCAGCTGTTTCCTCCCTCTCACTGTGTCTCCATCCGTCTACTTCCTGTTTGACCGCATGTGGAAATAACACTAGCCACAGCAGACACTAAGGATAGGCCTTACACCAGTCACATCCAATAGTCTTCTTTATAGAATGTCACAGATCCAAAGGGGTGGAACATAACTTGCATTCTTTCTTAGAAACTGTCCTCCCTCCCATTTCTCAGACAGCTTGTCATTGTCTGTAAAGCTCCTTAGCCACCGCCTATACTTCAATGTTTTACTAGAGGGAAGAGAAACATTCTAAATGAATATCAATAGATTATTGTCCATTTGGTTAGAACAGAGATTTGGATGCTATTCTATTCTACCAGTATTCAGTTCTTAAGATAAGTGAAATAGCCAGAACAAATGAAAATGTGACTGAATATTAAATAATATTCACAAGTATATTTACATTGCTTACTGGGTTTCCAGCAGTCATACAGTTTGTAGGCTAGAATATGTATTTGGTCGTATGGCGCAGTGGGTGATTCAGTCAGTCATTAGCAAACAGCCAGAGAATCACAAGGTATTAAGTTGCTTGAAATAATATTAAACTAGTTCCAGTCATTTATTTTCATTAAAATAAGTCCCTACTGGCATGTCCATTAGTCATGCATGCTGCGTATTGGTTTAAACCACCCTAGAATATGCCTACAAATCATGTATTTCTCTGTGTCCACACTGAATCGGTTTAGTCATGGCTGCCTATTGCTGATAAAGAAATAAAGCCAATTGAATAACGAGTGACAATGTAAATATGCAGTGCAAATTGTGCAGCGTCGGGCCCGTCACTCTGTGTGTGGACTGCGGAGATAGTTATACTGTAATGTGAATATTTAGCTATAGGAGATGGTAGCCCATGCTGTTAAATATGGGTCGAAGGTGAAATTAAATTAAATGATTTCAATAAATCCACTCGTTGAGGAGTGAAAGAGGCACCTTTAACAGGACATTACACGAGCACTACAGCAGTCGTATATTTAACTAGCAATACTAAGGCCAGCTGCCCTGTAGTATTCTGGTTGGGGTTCCATGCAACAAATCTAATCAAATCAAATTTTATTGGTCATATATACATGGTTAGCAGATGTTAATGCGAGTGTAGCAAAATGCTTGTGCTTCTAGTTCCGACAGTGCAGTAATATCTAACAAGTAATCTAACAATTTCACAACAACTACCTTATGTGTAAAGGAATTAATGAGAATGAGAATATGTACATATAAATATATGGATGAGCGATGGGCAAGATGCAGTAAATGGTAAAGAGTACAGTATATACATATGAGATGAGTAATGTAGGGTATGTAAACATTATATAAAGTGGCATTGTTTAAATTGGCTAGTGATACATTTATTACATCCAAATTTAAATGTTTAAAGTGGCTAGAGATTCGAGTCAGTGTGTTGGCAGCAGCCACTCAATGTTAGTGATGGCTGTTTAACAGTCTGATGGGATAGATAGCTGTTTTTCAGTCTCTCGGTCCCAGATTTGATGCAACTGTACTGACTTCGCCTTCTGGATGATAGCGGGGTGAACAGGCAGTGGCTCGGGTGGTTGTTGTCCTTGATGGTGATGGTGTCCTGGAGGGCAGGTAGTTTGCCCCCGTGATGCGTTGTGCAGACCTCACTACCCTCTGGAGAGCCTTACGGTTGTGGGCGGAGCTGTTGCCATACTAGGCGGTGATATAGCCCGACAGGATGCTCTCGATTGTGCATCTGTAAAAGTTTGTTAGTGTTTTTGGTGACAAGCCAAATTTCTTCAGCCTCCTGAGGGTCTCGAGCTTAGTGATGAGTTTGGAGGGTACTATGATGTTAAATTCTGAGCTGTAGTCGATGAACAGCACTCTTACGTAGGTATTACTCTTGTCCAGATGGGTTAGGGCAGTGTGCAGTGTGCAGTGTGGTTGAGATTGCATCGTCTGTGGACCTATTGGGGCGGTAAGCAAATTGGAGTGGGTCTAGGGTGTCAGGTAGGGTGGAGGTGATATGGTCCTTGACTAGTCTCTCAAAGCACTTCATGATGACGGAGGTGAGTGCTACGGGGCGAGAGTCATTTAACTCAGTTAGCTTTCTTGGGAACAGGAACAATGGTGGCCCTATTGAAGCATGTGGGAACAGCAGACTGGGATAAGGATTGATTGAATATGTCCGTAAACACACCAACCAGCTGGTCTGCGTATGCTCTGAGGACGCGGCTAGGGATGCCGTCTGGGCCAGCAGCCTTGCGAGTGTTAACCCGTTTAAATGTTTTACTCATGTTGGCTGCTATACGGTATACGAGTGACATATAGTTCAGGGTTGTATTCATTAAGTCACCCGGAGAACGAAAACCAGTGTTTCCCATTGGACAGGTCCAGATAGCACCTCCTTGTTTCACTTAGTTTGGGAACATTTTCTTCTGTTTCGTTCCTACTGAACACTACCCTGGTATACTCAACAGATTTTCAACATGGCTCATCTTCATCTAGATTGTTATTGCTAGTATCCTGAAATATCTGTGAACATGTAATGATGCTTGTTGGTTTATTATCAAAGATACTCATTATTTCAGAGGTATTTCAATGTTCAAGGGAATATTTTGTTTTGGTGGATGGTTTCTCATGCTTTATTTCATGTTAATTATGCACATTGGAATAAAACAATTTAAAAAAATGGCATCTATATAGCCTAATGTTCCTCAATCAATTTAATCATCAAAGCAGAGAATGAACTTTTGCTACACCCTAAAAAGCAATGTCTTTGTTATGTAGATCTAACATTTAGAAATACCAATGCCTATGATTTTAACGATGGCTCCCAACAGTGTACTTCTGACAATCATTTCCTTGCGCAATGCTTTTCAAACGTAGTTCATGTTGTGTCTCTGAAGTATAATTTCATGCAATCAGCAACGATCCACAATCTTCCCATATCCTCCAGGACGTTGGAAGAGACGGCCGTAGCGAGGAGAGGGGGACACCTGTTTCTCTTGGTTTTACCATCATTACACTAGTGTTAGCCCTGAGGGAGAGTGTTGGTGTAGAACGTTAGCTATTCTAAAGGGGCGTTTCTGACAGCTGTATGCAATGAATTCCTAGTTACAAAATGTTGCAAAGATTATATCTGTAGGAATTCGCAGGGCTAGCATAAAAAAAATGATTGTGTGAGTGTTTTATTTTATTTTAGGGAGTTTCAGAGCCTAACAGGGAGTTTCGTGTTCATTGGGGACCTATGGACTGAAACTGAGTATTCTATGGGTATGTTTTTGGGTTTATGATTGACAGATTGTACATTCTCCGGTGTCCATTTTAGGACATCCCTAAAGGGAGTATTAAATATGTCCTAAAATGTACTCCGTAAGGAAAGCTGAAGGTTGACAGAGTTTCATGACCAAGCATTTTACATTCACTGTTATAGCACTCAACACCAACCACAGTCCAGTCGGCAACTCCCACCGGCTACAGAAACCTTTCAACAACCCCAACATGGTCACGGTTCAACGCTTTCATTTTATTTAATGCCATTATATCATGAAATAATGATCCATCTGGGCACAATCAATTCATGCCTTTGTGGATGGATCACCCTAGACTAGCCTGCTTCCCATAAACAAACGTTGTGCTGAAGAGTTACTGCCCATTAGGGGAAACGTGTTGAATGAGACACACTTGTAAGATATCGTGCCTGACTACCTCCAGAGGTGCAGGAAGATCTGATCACAATCAGGTCACAATCCATTCCTTTAGTCGTCTACACCTTACTTACTTACTATATTGTGTCTTTCATATTTCCTATTCTTATCTCTTGTTAATTTTTTTCTAGTGATACATTGTCATTTATTATTGCATTTTTGGGGGTTTTGAGTTTGCAAGAAAGGCATTTCATTGTACTTGTGCATGAGACATTAAAACTTGAAACCTGTGTAAAAATATGGGCACAATCAGAATGTGGACAGAAGGAGGACAAAGGGTACATGTCAGCACCAGGTATAAACGGGGCTAGGGAGACCCAGACCAGAGGATGACATTGGTGTCACAAAATGTAGTTTCTTAGCAGAATTGGTCAATGTGTGTTGAAGTGGATTGTAGTACAATATTTAAATAGTAGCTGGTGGGATACACACACCAAAAGACGTTGTTGTGGTGCAGTTCAATTAAGCAATAAGGGAAGTGTGGTATATGGCCAATATACCTCGGCTGTTCTTATGCACGACGCAACGACGTAACTCAGAGTGCCTGGACACAGCCCTTAGCCGTGGTATATTGGCCATATATCACAACCCCCACAGATTACTTATTGCTATTATAAACTGGTTACCAATGTAATTAGAGCAGTAAAAATACATGTTTTGTCATACCCATGGTATACTGTTTGATATACCACGTCTATCATCAGCATTCAGGGCTCGAACCACCCAGTTTCTAATGGAAAATAGACTATGTTAAATAAAGGCTTTATGTTACTCCCCAATCATTTTACGAGTGAAGGTTTTCTTGATGCAATACCTCAATACACAACTGAACATGTATGGTCATTAAAAGTAGCTCAGGCAGTGCAGGAGTTTAATATTGTGTCTCTCAGGGTCACTGCCACAAATGTCTGGCCTGCCTTGAGAATATTTCCAATTATTCCCAGTTCCATGGCTTGTTCAACTGTTGAACAGAAAATACCACATGAAGCACACCTTTTGTTACTCACAATCCTGAAAGCTAACATTTCTGCTAGCCTTTTTTTGCGGCATTCATTCTTGTAAGCTCTATAGAAAATAAAAAGTTAAAGGAGAACGAATCAATTGTAATTTCTATGCTGTAGTTATGCAGAGTGAGGGGTTTACCTTGAATGCCCTTGATAATGACTACAATCTTTTTCCATTCCGGTCTCAAGGCTACGGAATGATTAAATCCAAACACTCATCCAGCCTCTCTGTCCTGTAGGACTCCCTGGGAAGCAGTGGCAATGGATGTGGACTATCCTGGTTAAAAATGAAACGTCCCCACATTAGACCCCACCCCCTTATTATCTGTATTTAATCCGTTGTCCAATTTCTTAATTGGACATACGGCAAGTAGTGAATGTATGAAGGTACAATGACTAAAATATTTTCCCACTCCAGTCCAGTCCTGAGGCTATAGTATGATTCAATCCCAATTTCATTGATCCATCGGACCCTTTGATCCACTTTTCTAATACCGTCTCCTAATTGGACACAAGACAAGGTCTGACTGAAACACGTGTTAATTGGACTCAAGGCCAGGTCTGACTGAAACACGTGTTAATTGGACACAAGGCCAGGTCTGACTGAAACACGTGTCAATTGCCTACAATCCCTGGTAGCCTAAAGGTCTAGCATGGTTCTTGATGTTTAATTATTTATTTAGTCAGGACCCCAGATGAAAGGCATTTCAGGCTTGCTGGGAGAGGACATAATCCCTGACGCACACACACACATACACACACACACTGACGCACACACACACTACCCACACACACTGCCACCAGCCACCAGACCAGGCCTGTGTGTAGGAGTCTACTAGCCCTAGGGCCTGGGGACTGAGACACACACACATACAGGCATGTACACACACACACACACACACACACACACACACACACACACACACACACACACACACACACACACAGGCACATAAACACACACACATACAGGCATGCACACACACAGAGGGGGGAAGGAGGTAATCCCTGACGCACACACACACTTCCACCAGACCAGACCTGGCCGACACAGACCTTACACGCACACCCACACAGATACACAACGTACACTACAGAACCGTAACCCCCACCCAATTCGCCTAGCCCCTTGTGCTTTGCATTGGGGACAGTGATGACGTCACCCACCCTAGCCAGGCCGAGGCTGAGTGGCTGGGGGACGGAAGCCCTGTTAAGCCTCAGTCCCAGTGGCCCAGCAGCAGAGTCAACACCTCCCCATGGACCTCGACTGTCTGCTTCTGGTTCTGGCGCTCCACACTGAATGGCTGAACCGGCCAACTGGCTGCTGCCTCCTGACATCACTGTGTCTGGGGCCAAGCTGGGATAGTATTGTTCTCCGAAAGTGTGTGAGCGCGTGTGCGCGTGCATGCGTGCGTGTGTGTGTGTGTGTGTGTGTGTATGTGCGTGCACATGTGCGTGTGTGACTAAATAAAGTATATTTGGGTACAAAAATAAAATCCAAATTAAAACAATAGCAGGGCATATTATGATGTTTAAAAAAATTTAAAAATCGCAACATTGTTATTTTAATAACTGACTACTGAATACCAAATTGGTAATTTGACCAGGTTGAGTGTATTTA
The DNA here is from genome assembly GCF_013265735.2 of Oncorhynchus mykiss. Classification (NCBI taxonomy): domain Eukaryota; kingdom Metazoa; phylum Chordata; class Actinopteri; order Salmoniformes; family Salmonidae; genus Oncorhynchus; species Oncorhynchus mykiss. The sequence continues at coordinate 93,143,416 of NC_048566.1, forward strand.
ATAGGTTACATGGTGTGAGTCTCCAGAGACAGCAAGGCTAGTGGGAGAGAAAACGGGTTCACTCTTTTGATACAAGGCTAAAGGTTCACAGACAGGTCAAAGTCAATTATAGATGTAAAAACAAGAAGTGTTCTAATACAAAACCTATTTGACTATTATGTAAATATTTCTACCATTCATATATACACACAGTAGTAATCCAGCAGCCTACGGTATATACACGTACCCTACTATAATCACATTAGCCCATTCATTTACATAATACACCGCAGTCCCTCACACTGTCTTGATAACCTCGTAACATGTTGATATCGAGAACCAAGTAACTACTTTATATTTAGCTAACTTTGGTTTTCTTGGGCCTTTTCACAAAGGTTTTCCTCAGAAATCCTCTTAAGCTTTACTGCCATCATTCTGTATTATGTCGTTCTGCTGGAAAAGTCCTGTTTGAAATATCCTGTCTGAAAAGTCCTGTCTGAAAATACCTGTCTGAAAAGTCCTGTCTGAAAAGTCCTGTCTGAAATATCCTGTCTGAAAAGTCCTGTCTGAAAATTAGGGAAATTAGCAGAATTAGGAGGATAAGACAAGTAAGGCAGAGAGAGAATAGTCAGGCTACAACCTGGTTTACAGCATGTAACATTCAGGCTGTGACCACTGTCAGCTAAATTCGAGGGGGAATTGTGCATCCCATCCCCATCCACCTAAATGTCTAGCTCCAACTTGGGTAACAGTCAGGAAAATACAGTCAGGACAGGAAACAGTTGTGTGTCTGCATGTTGTACCCATACAGCAGGTCTATTATACAACTATGGGAAAAGCTTGGACTAAAGACTAAAGGTGAAGTCTATTCTTTGTGAGCTTTATGAATAAAATAACCCCATGTTTTATGGTTCTGAAACTACCTCTTGGTCAGGCAGTTAGTGTAAAATAGAATGTGTTCTCGGTGACCCTGGTTAAATACAAGCCATGGTTATTGCAGTCCATCTTTAAATTGTTGCTGTCCTCCTGACAGCTCTTTTGAAGGCTTTAGTTTGAGGGAAACTGCAGTATATGATGGCGTCTGGCCTACTTTAGAGTGAGTCATCATCACACAGCTTCATTTTTATTTTGTGTCCGAGAACACATTCAGCTCAGTGGTTGATATTCATTACTGTTATAACATAACAGTGCATTCAGCGTCAGCTTGTCCCATATTGAAATATATCAAGGAGTGTAGGAAAGATTGACGTAATCTAGTGTCTGAGTGGGATGTGGGTTATGTGACAGAGCGCGTGTGTGTGTTTGTGTGTGTGTGCGCATGTGCACATGTGCGTTCCCGTGTGTGTATAAGGACAGGGTTATATGAGGATACGTGGGATGGACCACTGCAGTGTGTGTGTGTGCTTGTATGTCTCTCCACATTGTTGTCATAATAAGAGGAGGAAGTGTGTAACCTTTGTCGGCTCCTCTTGCATAGACTGTGTAGAGCCCTTGAGACACTGTGGGGGGCTATCGACTCGTTATGACTGTTTTCACTTCATCCCTCAGTGGACCTACTCCAACACTTCCACAAGGCAAGAAGGAAGAAATAGTATTTTACACTTCCAGCTCTCTGAATATACTTTTTTTATCCATCCCCTTCACTTCCATTCTTCAGCACTAAGCACTAAGTCTCAAAATACAATACTTCCCCTTTCAGACAGAAAAAAAAGCTCTTTACCTGACTTGCTTTTCAAAGATGTCTAGAAATGCACACGTCTTGTGCTCTTGTAGGAAGCAACCACTCCCTCATTGCTGACTAGAAATGAGCTATAACTGGGCTAATAACTCACTAACTAGCACATGTGGCTACATGCAGCTCACACTTTGATCTCAAAACAAGAGCATATATCAAATCAAATCAAATGTTATTGCGAGTGTATCATAATGCTTGTGCACAAGCATTTCACTAAACTCGTATTAACATCTGCTAACCATGCGTATGTGACCAATAACATTTGATTTGATCGTTTGTTTTGTTTCGGTACGTTGCATTGAAAGTGGCTAATATTGTAAATTCCCACAGTGAAGGGAAACGTTGAAGGTGTTAACTAAAGGGTCAATCTTTAGAAAGTTGCCCGGGCTGATATTTCTTCTGCATGGCAGTCCCCAGCGAAGCTTAGAGGGATGGCACCGTATTAATTGTTGTTTTGACTAGGGACCACAGGGCTCTGGTCACAAGTATAGCACTATATTGGGAATAGGGTGCTATTTGAGACTCAGCCAATGTCACTCCTGCCTGCTCCTTCCCAGAAGAAGGGTAGTAAAAAGATAACAAAACGCAGATCGTTGTTTTCCAGTTTCAGGTTGAGAGGTCACAGGTCATGTTTCTTAGATAGTCAACGTTTAGAGGAGCTGAAATTTGGGGCCAGGCCATACCACTAGACTGCTGCTCCGGTTCTGCCACCGCTGAGGAACAGACCTGGGTTCAAATAATGTTTCATTTCTTTTAAATACTTTGAGCATTTGATTGAGCCTGTTTGGAGTATACCAGATGGACTGGCTTTGAACTTTTCAGACTACTATTGGTTCCATTGCACCAGGCAATCTCAATTAAGAGCAGAGTATTTTAAATAAATCAAATACTATCTGTTCTGTTCTGGTGGAGCTGTTTTGCTCTCTGGGTTATCCAGGTATCTTCTGATGCTGAACGTCTTTGATTAAAGAGCGCAGAGAGGCTGCAAAGAGGCGCAGCGTCAAGGGGGATCACTCTGGCACCGATGACCCCAAACTTCCTCAAACGCTATCTCCAATCAGACTATTTGAGTTCAAGTTTAAACAAATGGGAAGGATTGGGCTTCTTCTTTGGACGCCAGCATAGCAGACCATCTGTCCTGTTTCCCCTTGCCTCAGGTGTGACTAATGAAAGCCAAGGAAGATGTTTTTTCTCCCAAGCTACAGAAGATGTTTTCCTTTCTTCCTAGTAATCAGACGATGGCTCTCGAGTGAGTTACTGCCTATTGTGACTGATTGGATCTTAGATCGCCAAAAGGGCAGTCTGAGTATCCCTGTTACAAGGACGGTTAAAAACCAAAGAATCCCCATAGTGATTATTTCCAACACATCTATCAAAACAAGAGCTCGATATCCATCAGCTATCAAAGTGAAACTAATTTAGCGAGGTCTGTCTTGGTGAAAGTTTGGAGAGCATGAACAAACACTTGTTCCAGAAGCTTCACAAAATATTATGTCATTGTTCCCTGCCTGAAGGTTATCCTGTTGTCTCCCTCCGCTCTGCATTTTATGACTGATGTACACTTAGGGTGTGTTCGTAAATTCAATCTGGAGTGCCAGAGTGCGCTCAGTGTGCTTTGGGCGTTTGTAAATTCAGAACATTGTCAGAATGTCCGTTAGTAAATTCAGAGCTTTGTCAGATTGTACGTTAGTACATTCAGAGCGTTGTCAGAGCGCAGTTATTCTGCGCTGTGGCACACTCAGATGAGAGCGCTCTGAAATTGGACTAGATAGCCAGATTGAATTTACAATCACACCCTTAATCTTCCACAGATGAACCGCTACACTCCTTCTAGGACTCTCCCATTATTTTCTCTTGCGCTAACAATGCTGCCAAATTTTCATAAAACAACAAACACCATTATTCTATTGGAATGACTGTGGCTTTTGTTTCAGACACTCATTTCATTCTCCCCTCTTTCCTTTGTTCGACCATCACACTATTCAGTCTAATTCTCATCGGTTCACTTCATTTGTCTTCTCTGGCGTTCGTGACGATTTGTGAGCAGGGATCATCATGAACTCATAACTTTTTATCCATCCCAGATGATTTTCTTCATTATGTGATTTTATTATCTGGAACAGGGTTGAGAGGGAGTTTCTCTCTGGCCTAGAGGCATTGCACCACGGATGAAGAGAAAAGGCGCTGGATGGAAGGAGGGAGAAAGATAGGGACGGCAGTGGGATGGACGGTGGAAGATGTGGTTCTGGGGAGGTAGGGATGGAGAGCTGGGGGGTAATGTTGCAAGTCTGAGATTCAGCACTTGTGCGTTCAGTGAAGTGGGTCAATACACACAATCTGTGACAGACTGGTTAAACTGACTTACATTGGGTCAAAACAGACAGACTACACACAGTCTACACTGAGTGTATAAAACATTAGGAAGACCTTCCTAATATTGAGTTGCACTCCACTTTTGCCTCAATTCCTCCGGACATGGACTCTACAAGGTGTCAAAAGCGTTCCACAGGGATGCTGGCCCATGTTCAATCCAATGCTTCCCACAGATGTGTCAAGTTTGCTGGATGTCCTTTGGGTGGTGGACCTTTCTTGATATACACTGGAAACTGTTGAGCATGAAAAACCCAGCAGCGTTGCAGTTCTTGACACACTCAAACCGGTGTGCCTGGCATCTACTACCATATTCCGTTCAAAGGCACTTAAATATTTTGTCTTGCCCATTCACCCTTTGAATGGCACACATACACAATCCATGCCTCAATTGTCTCAATCCTCAAAAATCATTATTTAATCTGTCTCCTCCCCTTCATCTACATTGATTAAAGTGGATTTAACAGGTGACATCAACACTTTTTTTGTTTTTATTTAACGATGGCAAGTCAGTTAAGAACAAATGCTTATTTACAATGATGGCCTACCCCGGCCAAACTCTAACCCGGACAACGCTGGGCCAATTGTGCGCCGCCCTATGGGACTCCTAATCACGGCCGAATGTGATTCATGTCTGGAATCGAACCAGGGTCTTAAGTGACACCTCTGGCACTGAGGTGCAGGTGAATTTCCTTTAATTTTTGCACCAGGAGTGGCATAAAGTCACCAAACATCAATGTGAAAGACTGGTGGAGAGCATGCCAAGACACATGAAAGCTGTGATTGAAAATCAGGGTTATTCCACCACACTTCCCAAGTTAAAACTGTAGTATTGTGTTGTTTAAAAAGGAATATGAACTTATTTTGTTTGCATTATTCGAGGTTTGACATCACTGCATCTTTTTTGTTATTTTGACCAGTTGTAATTTTCTGCAAATAAATGCTCTAAATTACAATATTTTTATTTGGAATTTGGGCGAAATGTTGTCAGTAGTTTATAGAATATTAATATAATTTTACCCAAACACATACCTATAAATAGAAAAAACAGAGAATATATATATATACTGTACATATATATATATATATATATATATATATATGTTTTTTTCATATATTTTTAGATTATTTTAAACAGTTAATATTTTTCAGGGGATGCTGCAGCTCCCTCAGTACCCCTACGGCTATGAATAGTTTACCATTTGGGACTAAGGCATAACGTGAAACACAGTTCTTATATGATGTTTATCGGCTGTTGTTTATACGATACAGCATAGTCTTGCAAACAAAAATGTAATTAAAAGTCTACGTGATTTAGCCAGGAGTAAAGATTACAAACGTGTATAACATTCTAGCAAGCTAAAACCTATTCCTTCATTCCAACTGTCATCACTGACATAAATATCCCCCTATCCTCATACCCTCAGGGGTGTAAAACCATTCTAACTTTCCCGTCATCAAATCCGTACCAGACACCTTTATCAGATATGTTTTACAGTGTACTTAAAACTATGGTTGATGATTTTGTGTTGAGGCATTGTTTCAGTATCCAAGGAAACCATTGCATTGGTTTGCAGCAACTTGCCAAACGTTTACTACTGGTCCTGTATGTCACGCCCTGGCCATAGAGAGGCTTTTATTCTCTATTTAGGTTAGGCCAGGGTGTGACTAGGGTGGGCATTCTATGTTCATTTTCTATGTTTTGTATTTCTTTGTTGTTTGGCCGGGTGTGGTTCTCAATCAAAGGCAGCTGTCTATCGTTGTCTCTGATTGAGAACCATACTTAGGTAGCTTTTTCCCACTGGGTTTTTGTGGGTAGTTGCTTTCCGTTTTTGTGTCTGCGCCAGACAGAACTGTTTCGGTTGTTCTCTTTGTTGTTTTGCTAGTCAGTGTTCAGTTCAACTAATAAAGGATGAACATGTACCACGCTGCACCTTGGTCCTCACCTTCTTCCACCAACAGCCGTTACACTGTAGCCTTCTTGTGGGTGCAGCTGTTTAGTAAGCTGTGGGCTGTTGGTGAGGAGAGGAAGGCATTGCTAGACTATCTGCACGTGAAACACATCCATCTCTCTTCTTCTCCATGTGGTGAATTAGCTCACAGGAATAGAGGATGCCATGTTGTCTGTCTTTGAAGTATGTTCAAATCTGAAAAGAAAAGAAGATGAAGAGATCAAATGTTAGTCATTCTGTTTTGTTTCTAAGATTTGCTTAACCCAACTGTGTGGTTAGAAGTCATTTCAGCTAATTTGCATTATTTTCTCTGCTCTGTAAATACCTACAGTGCATTCGGAAAGTATTCAGACCCCTTGACTTTTTCCACATTTTGTTATGTGGAAAAATGTATGCCTTATTCTAAAATTGATTTAAATTGTTTCCCCCCCTCATCAATCTACACACAATACCCTTAAAGATCTTTTTTCAAATGTATAAAAATACAATTTAAAAAAAATTAAATATCACATGTATGTAAGTATTCAGACCTTTTACTCAGTACTATGTTGAAGCACCTTTGGTAGCGATTACAGCCCTGACTCTTATTGGGTATGATGCTACAAGCTTGGCACACCTGTATTCGGAGATTCTTCCATTGTTCTCTGCAGATCCTCTCAAGCTTTGTCATTTTGGAAGGGGAGCTTCGCTGCACAGCTATTTTCAGGTCTCTCCAGAGATGTTTGATCGGGTTCAAGTCCGGGCTCTGGCTGGGCCACTCAAGGACATTCAGAGACTTGTCCCGAAGCCACTTGTGTGTTGTCTTGGCTGTGTGCTTAGGGTCGTTGTCCCGTTGGAAGGTGAACCTTCGCCCCAGTCTGAGGTCCTGGGCGCTCTGGAACAGGTTTTCATCAAGGATCTCTCTGTACTTTGCTCCGTTCATCTTTACCTCGATCCTGACTTGTCTCCCAGTCCCTGCCGCTGAAAAACGTCTCCACAGCATGATGCTGCCACCACCATGTTTCACCGTAGGGGTGGTGTCAGGTTTCCTCCAGACGTGACGCTTGGCATTCAGGCCAAAGAGTTCAATCTTGGTTTCCGCAGACCAGAGAATGTTGTTTCTCATGGTCTGAGAGTCATTTAGGTGCCTTTTGGCAACTCCAAGCGAGCTATCATGTGCCTTTTACTGAGGCGTGGCTTCCATCTGGCCACTCTACCATAAAGGCCTGATTGGTGCAGTGCTGCAGAGATGGAGGGCATGCTGTCCGGTCCTCTGGCAGTCTCTATGGGGGTGCCACAGGGTTCAATTCTCGGGCCAACTCTTTTCTCTGTATATATCAATGATGTTTCTCATGCTGCGGGCGATTCCCTGATCCACCTCTACGCAGACGACACCATTCTATATACTTCCGGCCCGTCCTTGGACACTGTGCTATCTAACCTCCAAACGAGCTTCAATGCCATACAGCACTCCTTCCGTGGCCTCCAACTGCTCTTAAACGCTAGTAAAACCAAATGCATGCTTTTCAACCGTTCGCTGCCTGCACCCGCACGCCTGACCAGCATCACCACCCTGGATGGTTCCGACCTTGAATATGTGGACATCTATAAGTACCTAGGTGTATGGCTAGACTCTAAACTCTCCTTCCAGACCCATATCAAACATCTCCAATCGAAAATCAAATCAAGAGTCGGCTTTCTATTCCGCAACAAAGCCTCCTTCACTCACGCCGCCAAACTTACCCTAGTAAAACTGACTATCCTACCGATCCTCGACTTCGGCGATGTCATCTACAAAATTGCTTCCAACACTCTACTCAGCAAACTGGATGCAGTCTATCACAGTGCCATCCGTTTTGTCACTAAAGCACCTTATACCACCCACCACTGCGACTTGTATGCTCTAGTCGGCTGGCCCTCGCTACATATTCGTCGCCAGACCCACTGGCTCCAGGTCATCTACAAGTCCATGCTAGGTAAAGCTCCGCCTTATCTCAGTTCACTGGTTACGATGGCAACACCCATCCGTAGCACGCGCTCCAGCAGGTGTATCTCACTGATCATCCCTAAAGCCAACACCTCATTTGGCCGCCTTTCGTTCCAGTTCTCTGCTGCCTGTGACTGGAACGAATTGCAAAAATCGCTGAAGTTGGAGACTTTTATCTCCCTCACCAACTTCAAACATCTGCTATCTGAGCAGCTAACCGATCGCTGCAGCTGTACATAGTCTATTGGTAAATAGCCCACCCATTTTCACCTACCTCATCCCCATACTGTTTTTATTTATTTATTTTTCTGCTCTTTTGCACACCAATATCTCTAATTGTACATAACCATCTGATCATTTATCACTCCAGTGTTAATCTGCATAATTGTAATTATTTGCCTACCTTCTCATGCCTTTTGCACACAATGTATATATAGACTCCCCTTTTTTCTACTGTGTTATTGACTTGTTAATTGTTTACTCCATGTGTAACTCTGTGTTGTCTGTTCACACTGCTATGCCTTATCTTGGCCAGGACGCAGTTGCAAATGAGAACTTGTTCTCAACTCGCCTACCTGGTTAAATAAAGGTGAAATAAAATTTTTTTAAAAAATGGTTGTCCTTCTGGAAGGTTCTCCCATGTCCTCTGGAGCAAGCATGTGGGACTGTGGGACCTTATATAGACAGGTGTGTACCTTTCCAAATCATGTCCAGTCAATTGAATTTACCACAGGTGGACTCCAATCAAGTTGTAGAAACATCTTATGGAGAATCAATGGAAACAGGATGCACCTGAGCTCTCATAGCAATTGGTCTGAATACTTATGTAAATCATGTATTTCTGTTCGTTTTTTTCTTCTAAAAACCTGTTTTCGCTTTCTCATTATCAGGTATTGTGTGTAGATTGATGAGTGACACATTCAATTTAATCAATTTTAGAATAAGACTCTAACGTAACAAAACGTGGAAAAGGTATATAATATTCTGTAACTGGTCTGAATACTTTCCCAATGCACTGTATATAATATTCTGTAACTGGTCTGAATACTTTCCCAATGCACTGTATATAATATTCTGTAACTGGTCTGAATACTTTCCCAATGCACTGTATATAATATTCTGTAACTGGTCTGAATACTTTCCCAATGCACTGTATATAATATTCTGTAAATGAAAATTGTGGATGAATGCTCATTATTGGCCTATTTGGCCTCGACTGTAAATATTATTGTAAATCCTAAAACTGACTTTTCTTCCATGACTGCCTGCATGAAGGTTGAAAACAGACTGAAACAAATCTGCCCATGGACCGATTACCGGAGCCCTGGATATCATTCCATCCAACATTCAACGCCAGAGAAAAGCCTTCTACCACATAGTGCTGGCAGAAAGCTCAAGAAAATGAGCCAAGATTCAGATCCAAGAAAATGTATCCACATAAAGACCAGACTATATATATTAAAAAAATAAACACCTCAAAGATTTTCTTGCTTTAATCTTTATCATTATGCCCATAAGGAGATTGGCACTGGACACTTCCTGTGAAGGGTCTCTTATCTTCTCTGCGCAGAGGTTCAGCTAATATTGACGCAAAGCTTCAAATTATTTCTAAAGGGTCTGGGGGACATGATGACCAGCATGGAGAGGGTCATCCTTTCATCCTCTCTCATTCTGTCTGTGTACTTTGAGCTTAAGTTTAACAGCTTGCAGACAGTGTGTTTGGTGCCCTATGGTGCAGCAGTGGCTAAGCCTGCCCTGTGGAGTTTGTGCCCTGCACCTTGGCAGCCGTTGGTCGTGGCTCAGCTCTGTGTCAGCCCTGTGGAGTTTGTGCCCTGCACCTTGGCAGCCGTTGGTCGTAGCTCAGCTCTGTGTCAGCCCTGGGGAGTTTGTGCCCTGCACCTTGGCAGCCGTTGGTCGTGGCTCAGCTCTGTGTCAGTCCTGTGGATATCGTACCCTGCACCTTGGCAGCCGTTGGTCGTAGCTCAGCTCTGTGTCAGCCCTGTGGATATCGTACCCTGCACCTTGGCAGCCATTGGTCGTAGCTCAGCTCTGTGTCAGCCCTGTGGAGTTTGTGCCCTGCCCCTTGGCAGCCATTGGTCGTAGCTCAGCTCTGTGTCAGCCCTGTGGATATCATACCCTGCACCTTGGCAGCCGTTGGTCGTGGCTCAGCTCTGTGTCAGCCCAGTGGAGATCGTACCCTGCACCTTGGCAGCCATTGGGGGCTTAATGCAGACCGACCGAAGGCTATGCTCTCTGGGTCTGTTGGTCTGATAATCCTGGTGCTCATGGGCTGTAAATCTAAATGGTCTCTTTGGTTTCGTCAACCTTGTTAAATTCCTCACATACAGGCTCTCAGCGCCAGAGGTGGAGAGGGGAGTCACCAGTCTCAGTCACCAGTCTCAGTCACCAGTTTCAGTCACAGCCTCTGGAGTTTTTGGAGAGGGCAGTCTAAGCCGGTTCTGCTTTCTCTTTCGGATCTAAGCCTGGGTACTGTCAAAACACTTTGTGCTGATGTATAAAGGACTTTATGAATACATTTGATGGATTGATTGATGGATTGAGGGCCTGATGACACTTACCAGCAGTTAACCTCCAACTTATATCACCCGGCAGCTCATAGAAGGGTCAAATGTACTCCACCCAAAACACAGTCGTTTTCAACACTACTTGGCTCATATTGGGCACTTACATTGCAGTGCAAACTCACAGACGCTGCATCGAAGAGGTCAGAGGCCTACCCACCCAAGGATTCAGTTAGGCACAAACTAAATTGTGCACCCTTTCCCTTTCTGAAGCACACTCACATTCTATAGGCACAACCTTTACTTTGTAACCTGTCAGAGGGATCCCGTAACCATTATCCTATGCATGAGTATTTACAGAATCACTGTGTTTGCTGTCTTAATCATTGTACGGTTGTCTGGGATGATATTTCAGACACTCAGCTTCTGTAAGTGAGTACTGGAGGGAGATCGCAGATCTTAAAATATTGCAAATCAAAGAAGAATGGAGCTAAATAGATGTAATACCATAAACAATGAACAATGCCTAGATCTTCATTTGACTAAATAAACAAACCATTTCCATTTTACGGACTACTGACTGAGGCAAATCCTGCTAAGCTGCTGCAAATTCCAAGAAGGCGTCATTCAGCAATCAGAGAACATTAAAACATCAGAGGGGCTGAAGTGACAGAAGGAAACTAATCCGATGACACTAGATGGATGTTGCCCGGCAACCCAGAAATAGGAAGCTGTGAGAACAGTCAAAAAAGGGTAAAATACCGTAAAAAAAACACTCTAATATTTCACAAAAGAGAGAGGCCTCCCATAGGTCATCATGACTCTAGAGTGTTTGAGGATCACACTCTTTCCTCCTGACATGCATGCCACTATCCTCATTTTTCTGTAGATGCTGTACATTTGTATTTAACCTTTATTTAACCAGGCAAGACCCATTGAGGATGACCTGCGAGGGTGACCTGGCAAGAAGGCCAAACAGGGAAATAGCAGCGTGGACATAAAATATTACAGGAAAATACTAAATAAACACGAAAGACAAAGTGTCACAAGTTACAGATACAATTGAAGATTAGAAACAACTGCAGCTATCACAAACAGTATTGCAGAGTCTTAAAAAACAGGCAAGGACAGTACCTCCACTAACGTTAATATATTTTGAAGCATGTTCCAGGATGAAGGGGCATTATGGGAAAAATACAGTGCCTTGCGAAAGTATTTGGCCCCCTTGAACTTTGCGACCTTTTGCAACTTTTCAGGCTTCAAACATAAAGATATAAAACTGTATTTTTTTGTGAAGAATCAACAACAAGTGGGACACAATCATGAAGTGGAACGACATTTATTGGATATTTCAAACTTTTTTAACAAATCAAAAACTGAAAAATTGGGCGTGCAAAATTATTCAGCCCCTTTACTTTCAGTGCAGCAAACTCTCTCCAGAAGTTCTGTGAGGATCTCTGAATGATCCAATGTTGACCTAAATGACTAATGATGATAAATACAATCCACCTGTGTGTAATCAAGTCTCCGTATAAATGCACCTGCACTGTGATAGTCTCAGAGGTCCGTTAAATGCGCAGAGAGCATCATGAAGAACAAGGAACACAGGTCCGAGATACTGTTGTGAAGAAGTTTAAAGCCGGATTTGGATACAAAAAGATTTCCCAAGCTTTAAACATCCCAAGGAGCACTGTGCAAGCGATAATATTGAAATGGAAGGAGTATCAGACCACTGCAAATCTACCAAGACCTGGCCGTCCCTCTAACCTTTCAGCTCATACAAGGAGAAGACTGATCAGAGATGCAGCCAAGAGGCCCATGATCACTCTGGATGAACTGCAGAGATCTACAGCTGAGGTGGGAGACTCTGTCCATAGGACAACAATCAGTCGTATATTGCACAAATCTGGTCTTTATGGAAGAGTGGCAAGAAGAAAGCCATTTCTTAAAGATATCCATAAAATAGGTCGTTTAAAGTTTGCCACAAGCCACCTGGGAGACACACCAAACATGTGGAAGAAGGTGCTCTGGTCAGATGAAACCAAAATTGAACTTTTTGGCAACAATGCAAAACGTTATGTTTGGCGTAAAAGCAACACAGCTCATCACCCTGAACACACCATCCCCACTGTCAAACATGGTGGTGGCAGCATCATGGTTTTGGCCTGCTTTTCTTCAGCAGGGACAGGGAAGATGGTTAAAATTGATTGGAAGATGGATGGAGCCAAATACAGGACCATTCTGGAAGAAAACCTGATGGAGTCTGCAAAAGACCTGAGACTGGGACGGAGATTTGTCTTCCAACAAGACAATGATCCAAAACATAAAACAAAATCTACAATGGAATGGTTCAAAAATAAACATATCCAGGTGTTAGAATGGCCAAGTCAAAGTCCAGACCTGAATCCAATCGAGAATCTGTGGAAAGAACTGAAAACTGCTGTTCACAAATGCTCTCCATCCAACCTCACTGAGCTCGAGCTGTTTTGCAAGGAGGAATGGGAAAAAATGTCAGTCTCTCGATGTGCAAAACTGATAGAGTCATACCCCAAGCGACTTACAGCTGTAATCGCAGCAAAAGGTGGCGCTACAAAGTATTAACTTAAGGGGGCTGAATAATTTTGCACGCCCAATTTTTCAGTTTTTGATTTGTTAAAAAAGTTTGAAATATCCAATAAATGTCGTTCCACTTCATGATTGTGTCCCACTTGTTGTTGATTCTTCACAAAAAAATACAGTTTTATATCTTTATGTTTGAAGCCTGAAATGTGGCAAAAGGTCGCAAAGTTCAAGGGGGCCGAATACTTTCGCAAGGCACTGTATTGTTTCCCCATCTCAGTTCTAGCCTTAGGAACAGACAAGGACAGCAGCGACTGTGAACAAAGACTGTATTGAGTGACCTATCTGGTCAGTAAGGAACAGAGATACAAAGGGAGTTGTCCCATCAATGCTTTGTACATACAAGTGTAGCAGTGCTTTAGCCTCCGGACATCAAACGGCTGAGTCAAGGCTTCTATTGCCTGTTATGAAATGCAAAGCAAGCTGCTGATCACATGACATAGATGAGGCAATAAACAGAGCAATTTTGCAGAGAAACAGCAGACAATAAGCAGTGATGTCATGCATTGCTTTGGAAGAAGTGGGAAAGTCTTATAATTGGATACATCAGCCTTTCCCTAAAGGGAGTGTAGCACCATCAGTGTTTCTCAGTGCCAGAAACACATATACTCCCGGGGCGGCAGGTAGCTTAGTGGTTAGAGTCTTGGGCCAGTAATCTGAAAGGTAGCTAGATCAAATCCCCGAGCTAACAAAGTAAAAATCTGTCATTCTGAGTAAGGCAGTTAACCTGCTGTCGTTGTAAGTAAGAATGTGTTCTTAACTGTCTTAACTGCCTAGTTAAATAAGTTAAATAAGGGTAAAATATATATATATAATTGTAACCTGAAGAAAACTTTTAAATCAGTTGTTCTAAAAGTTGGGTTTGAGTAGTTCTCCAAATCAACTCTAACTTCGAAAAAAAAATCCCACAGTCAGTGTCACACTATGTATTAAAACTTTAATCTACTTGTCAATCCGCGAGGCACATTTCATCCCTGAAAACTTCCATGGCAATCAACACCATGTACAGTAGACTACAGACAACATGTTCCTCCATCATGTACAGTAGACTACAGACAACACGTTCCTCCATCATGTACAGTAGACTATAGACAGACAACATGTTCCTCCATCATGTACAGTAGACTACAGACAATATGTTCCTCCATCATGTACAGTAGACTACAGACAACATGTTCCTCCATCATGTACAGTAGACTACAGACAGACAACACGTTCCTCCATCATGTACAGTAGACTACAGACATTATGTTCCTCCATCATGTACAGTAGACTACAGACAACATGTTCCTCCATCATGTACAGTAGACTACAGACAATACGTTCCTCCATCATGTACAGTAGACTATAGACAATATGTTCCTCCATCATGTACAGTAGACTATAGACAGACAGTATGTTCCTCCATCATGTACAGTAGACTACAGACAATACGTTCCTCCATCATGTACAGTAGACTACAGACAGACAGTATGTTCCTCCATCATGTACAGTAGACTACAGACAATATGTTCCTCCATCATGTACAGTAGACTACAGACAGACAGTATGTTCCTCCATCATGTACAGTAGACTACAGACAATATGTTCCTCCATCATGTACAGTAGACTACAGACAATATGTTCCTCCATCATGTACAGTAGACTACAGACAACACGTTCCTCCATCATGTACAGTAGACTACAGACAACATGTTCCTCCATCATGTACAGTAGACTACAGACAGACAACACGTTCCTCCATCATGTACAGTAGACTACAGACAATATGTTCCTCCATCATGTACAGTAGACTACAGACAACATGTTCCTCCATCATGTACAGTAGACTACAGACAATATGTTCCTCCATCATGTACAGTAGACTATAGACAGACAATATGTTCCTCCATCATGTACAGTAGACTACAGACAATATGTTCCTCCATCATGTACAGTAGACTACAGACAATATGTTCCTCCATCATGTACAGTAGACTACAGACAATATGTTCCTCCATCATGTACAGTAGACTACAGACAATATGTTCCTCCATCATGTACAGTAGACTATAGACAGACAATATGTTCCTCCATCATGTACAGTAGACTACAGACAACATGTTCCTCCATACTGTACAGTTGACTACAGACAATATGTTCCTCCATCATGTACAGTAGACTACAGACAATATGTTCCTCCATCATGTACAGTAGACTACAGACAGACAACATGTTCCTCCATCATGTACAGTAGACTAAATTGTTCAATTGTAAACTAATGTACAGTATATTTCGTAAAGTGCACTAACTACATAAATATATGTTAGGGTCCTTTATCTGCTACCTGGAATTTAATGCTTTAACTAAATCTTCAGCATAAATGCACTGATTACACATCGTACATCCTCCTTCCTTTAGTGTAAAAGGACTTTGAGTGATAGTTGAAACTATAGTAAAAAGAAACAGGGACCTCTCCCATAAAGTGCATTTTTCTCAAACCTTTGTTTGAGAAAAACAACTCAATGCCAAACCATCTTGTGAAACACTCCTGAGACATGCAAGTCTTCACAGAAATGCTCGCACACACACACAGACACACACAGACACACACACACACACACACACACACACACACACACAGTCTTCACTGGCTGATGCAGAGGTGTCAGAAGATCAGAGATGATGGAAGCCCACAGATATGTGGCCAACAGAACAGAGGTCCAGGCATACAGATGGATAGAGTACTAACATCCGGTGGTGGAGGAACGTTGTGGGATCCATGGTGAACAAGGTAACAAGACTGTAGGCTTCTTAAAAGCCGGGTCATGAAGATAATAGACGACATTAGCAAGTCTACTGAGAAAGCTGACGAATGGATCTCTGTCTGCCCTCGTGTGGAATGTGCTGTCGTCTCGGATAAGCCTAGAGCGAGGACACACGGACAGACACACTAGAGTGAGGTATCTGTCTCACACACAAACACACACACACTACAGTGAGGTCTCAGCGGGTGAAGCCTGAACATGCCCATGTGGGCAGAGGGCTTGGAGCCATCGCTGATCTAATGATACGCTACTGCACTCCTGAGATATATATATATATATATATACACTGCTCAAAAAAATAAAGGGAACACTAAAATAACACATCCTAGATCTGAATGAATGAAATACTCTCATTAAATACTTTTTTCTTTACATAGTTGAATGTGCAGACAACAAAATCACACAAAAATTAACAATGGAAATCAAACTTATCAACCCATGGAGGTCTGGATTTGGAATCACACTCAAAATTAAAGTGGAAAACGACACTACAGGCTGATCCAACTTTGACGAAATGTCCTTAAAACAAGTCAAAATGAGGCTCAGTAGTGTGTGTGGCCTCCATGTGCCTGTATGACCTCCCTACAATGCCTGGGCATGCTCCTGATGAGGTGGCGGATGGTCTCCTGAGGGATCTCCTCAGACTAAAGCATCTGCCAACTCCTGGACAGTCTGTGGTGCAACGTGGCGTTGGTGGATGGAGCGAGACATGATGTCCCAGATGTGCTCAATTGGATTCAGGTCTGGGGAACGGGCGGGCCAGTCCATAGCATCAATGCCTTCCTCTTGCAGGAACTGCTGACACACTCCAGCCACATGAGGTCTAGCATTGTCTTGCATTAGGAGGAACCCAGGGCCAACCGCACCAGCATATGGTCTCACAAGGGGTCTGAGGATCTCATCTCGGTACCTAATGGCAGTCAGGCTACCTCTGGCGAGCACATGGAGGGCTGTGCGGCCCCCCAAAGAAATGCCACCCCACACCATGACTGACCCACCGCCAAACCGGTCATGCTGGAGGATGTTGCAGGCAGCAGAACATTCTCCGCGGCGTCTCCAGACTCTGTCATGTCTGTCACGTGCTCAGTGTGAACCTGCTTTCAATTGTGAAGAGCACAGTGGCGAATTTGCCAATCTTGGTGTTCTCTGGCAAATGCCAAACGTCCTGCACGGTGTTGGGCTGTAAGCACAACCCCCACCTGTGGATGTCGGGCCCTCATACCACCCTCATGGAGTCTGTTTCTGACCGTTTGAGCAGACACATGTACATTTGTGGCCTGCTGGAGGTCATTTTGCAGGGCTCTGGCAGTGCTCCTCCTGCTCCTCCTTGCACAAAGGCGGAGGTAGCGGTCCTGCTGCTGGGTTGTTGCCCTCCTACGGCCTCCTCCACATCTCCTGATGTACTGGCCTGTCTCCTGGTAGCACCTCCATGCTCTGGACACTACGCTGACAGACACAGCAAACCTTCTTGCCACAGCTCGCATTGATGTCCCATCCTGGATGAGCTGCACTACCTGAGCCACTTGTGTGGGTTGTAGACTCCGTCTCATGCTACCACTAGAGTGAAAGCACCGCCAGCATTCAAAAGTGACCTAAACATCAGCCAGGAAGCATAGGAACTGAGAAGTGGTCTGTGGTCACCACCTGCAGAACCACTCCTTTATTGGGGGTGTCTTGCTAATTGCCTATAATTTCCACCTGTTGTCTATTCCATTTGCACAACAGCATGTGAAATTTATTGTCAATCAGTGTTGCTTCCTAAGTGGACAGTTTGATTTCACAGAAGTGTGATTGACTTGAAGTTACATTGTGTTGTTTAAGTGTTCCCTTTATTTTTTTGAGCAGTATATATATATATATATATATATATATATATATATATATATATATATATATATATATATATATATATAGAGAGAGAGAGAGAGAGAGAGTTAAAGTTAAAAGGAGACCTGTAGACAATTAAAAAAACTCCTATTGGGGATTTAATAGAGTTCTCGCCTTGATCTCTATACTGCAGTTGAATGTTTATAGAACGGCATCAAAACTGCAGCTATAAAAAAAAAATCCTCAATGAAATTGAGTGGAATCCCTCAGTTGGAATTCACAGCTGGTGCAGATAATCACTGTGGTTTATTCTGTGTTACTATAGTTTTCAACATGAGTAGGCCCTATCCAAAGTGATGCGATGGATTTCACTAGGACCATTTATAGCTAAATCGGAAAAAATCAGGGGAAAATCCCTCTAGTCCTCCATAATAATGGAATATAGGTCAGCAATGTGTTACATATGGCCATTTCCCTGGGTTTACACACACACACACACACACACACAGACACACACACACATACACACACACACACACACA
Organism: Oncorhynchus mykiss; assembly: GCF_013265735.2. Lineage (NCBI taxonomy): Eukaryota > Metazoa > Chordata > Actinopteri > Salmoniformes > Salmonidae > Oncorhynchus > Oncorhynchus mykiss. The sequence goes on from NC_048566.1 coordinate 93,161,735, forward strand.
TACACACACACACACACACACACACACACACACACGCACACACACACACACGCACACGCACACGCACACGCACACACACACACACAACCCCAGATGCCCTCTGTCCTGTACAGTTGGGTTCAGAAGCTTGATGCAGGCAGGTAAACCAAAGGTCAGGGATTATCCAGGGATAGCTAGGGTCTTACACACTCCCTGTGTGTGCAAATCCACCCACCGCAGGCTGTGTTTATGAAGACATTTCCTAAACCCAATGCAAAATATTGCCCATTCATCCCAAACAGGCCGTCATGCAGTGCAGAGCAGTGGGGCTGTTGTTTACGGGGCTGACTATCTGCCTGAGAATGGAGTGATTGGGATACAGACCTACTCTTCGAAATTATTTTGTAGGTCATTATCATTATTACAAATGCATTGCATTGTGATGCATAATTGATGAGAATATCATTTTTTACCATCAGAGACCAAATGAAAGAGGAAGTGTGTGTGTGTGTGTGTGTGTGTGTGTGTGTGTGTGTGTGTGTGTGTGTGTGTGTGTGTGTGTGTGTGTGTGTGTGTGTGTGTGTGTGTGCGGTCTTGGATGCATGTTTATGAGATCACTTTCAGACAAAGTGGGATTGACATATAGCAGGGTTCCCTAACTGGCGACCTGCGTGCCAAATTTGGCCCGCAGGTGATTTTTTTGGGGCCCCCTATGTTTTCTAAGGGGACTTAAAAGACTGTAAAAACACCAGCAAATCAGCTCCAAATGATTTTAATTTGGGAAATGTGGTCCAAGGTATTCCCACGCATAATAGAAAGATATACAGTATGTGATGGTATACAAATGTAAGCAAGGTTTGAAATGATTATATTTTAGTCAAATATTATATCTGTCAATTTGAAGTCTCCTTACCATCCACTGAATCTAGTTGATCTGTAGTTTGACAACTCCACAAACTCCATGCATTCTCTGTTTCCAGACTCTCCTAGCTGTCGGGTGATTTTATTAACTCGATAGGTGTTTCTGTCTCTTCCTAGCCGGCTTCCTTATCTCCTGCTCATTGTTTCCTCATGAATAAAATCCTGTCACTTCAATTCTTCACCCGCAGCACAGGTTTGCTTGAACTCCCTCCAATAGTCACTATCTGAGAAGCAATTCACTCAGATGTCACAGTGTCTGTTTGAAAATGCCATTGATGGTAGGCTTAATTAGCTACAGCTTCCTACAGCTACAGCTCATATTTTTTAGTTTTCAGGCCATTCATCTTGAATGCTTCAAAAACAATGTAAGTTTCCTCCACTGAGATGGTCATTGAGACGATTGCCATCTCCAAGCTTATCTTGGATTCACTATGAGCTAATATACCAGATTTGATTTAGTCCGTAGTCTCTGTGTTTCATTCTATAGAGAATCAATTCTATAGCGATGCAATGTGTCACTCATCAGTTTTAGATATCCCCAGCATGGGACTGTGTGTACTATATTACACCAATATCTTCCTTTTCTGTGTGACAACTTCTAACTCCTGCAAGCTATTTCCTAATGTATTATGGACCGAGACAATCCAGCTGTTACTGAGTACTCTCTTTATTTACCTTCTATTTCGTAATAAAACTGTCATCTTCTGTTCGGTAGCCCTCTCTGTTGGGAGAGCGTGAATGGCACAATTAGAACTGATTATTTTTATACATTTCCCGTCCCTCAGTCATTTCACTTTCATGCTTTGTGAATTTTCTTTGAGTATACCGAACTGAGGCACAGTACAGTTAAAATGCATCCTGTTGTTGCAGAAATGTCCGTAACAGTTCTGAAGAGGACTTATGGGGCGGCTAGAGGTAGTCATTACAAAGCCGACGGAATGAAAAGCATGGCAAGTAGAGACTAATTATGTGGAGTATTGCGCAGAGTGAAGACTGAGGGAATGTTATGTTGTTGGTTATGTGGAGGGTGTTTATTGTCTTGAAAAAAATGATGGGGCTGAGTCATGTTGGACGAAACATTTATTTATATGATATGAAATTGGATCTACAGTACCAGTCAAAAGTTTGGACACACCTACTCATTCAAGGGATTTTCTTTATTTTTACTATTTTCTATTTTCTTTATTTAAAAAAAACTATTTTCTACATTGTAGAAAAGAGTAAAAATAAAGAAAAACCCTGGAATGAGTAGGTGTGTCCAAACTTTTGATTGGTAGTGTAGATCAAAACGTGACAAGCTACACCGTGTGCATTTAGTTCAGTGTATTTCACTAGGATGATGATCCGCTACACTGGCTGTGTGACACTGGCCCAAACGATTTAAATCTCTATTACATCATGCTACACAAGCATCCTCCTAAGCAGGGTTTGATAGATAAATCACTGAAAAAATATCAAATTAATCCAGATGTGTGATCTGATCCACTCCTCTTCATATAAAACCTCATTGGACCAACCCGACTTGATCCCAAATCTCTCCATGTTTGGCATGACAACGACCATATGAGTTGGCTCTACAGCACAAACAGATCTGGGACCAGACAGGACCAACCAGTCAATTTGATGAAAGAGAATTAGGAACAATAAGGTTTCTCTGACTTGAATATCTTCACCTCCGCTCTGTTAAGGGTTTAAACACAGTAGAGGTTGGTGACTGAGATGTAATACACTGACCAAACCTGGCCTTCTCTCTAATCAGAGCCAAATCTGACTATGCACAGAAGCTTCAGCCTGCGATCAACTCTACTTCCCTGTTTACAAGTACATTGAAATACCCCTGACCTAGCAGACATCGGATCTTGTTCGCTAGGCACCAAACTGAAGAAAATGTACCAAAACAAGGAGGGACTCCCTGGACTTGTCCAATAAGAAACGCTCGTTTTCGGTTTTCCGTAGTAAAAGGTTTTCGAACGTCTTCCAGTTGTGTGCCCTAATGAAGACCCAGCTCTTTAACCCTAGCTAAGTCAATGACCGGGCTTAAGGGTACATCAAGGATTGGTCAGGATCAGAGGTCAAGCGTAACAGATTTCATGCTCTAATTCGGACTGTCGTGCTCTAGATTACCATTGAAGAAGGAGAACTCTGAGTCAACCAAAGTAAGTCAACCTAGAACGAGGCTGATGTTGCCAGGTATTCCCTAACAAGGTTTGTACAAATCTCAAGGTATGAATTGTTCATGACCCATGGCCAACTCATCATCGTATGTAATTACAGAATGCAAAGCTAGCAAAGTAAATATGTGATTAGAGTAACTTTTTGAACGCTACCATTTGAGAGTGGAGAGTAGTTCAGTGGGAATACCGTATTTCATCACCACAACAATTCAACAAACTCTACAAACAATGCATTAATTCAGTTGACTTTAGGGTTCATTTCTTGTTTATTTTTTTTTACTCTATATTATCAGTTTCAGATACAAAATATTATTCTTAACATTTAAGCCAGACTTACTGGAGTTGTTTGAAAGCAGTGTTGTAAGATCCTCCCACGCTACAGATCTTCTAGAAGATGTCTGAGGGTATAGAGGCTACACCTCTAGAACCAGGAGTTTTCCAAAGGGAGATGCCAATCCAAGGAATTTACAGCCTATCCCATAACATCTATGATAAACTACATGTGGGCACACCATCCAGGAATGAAGAGAGGAGGAGGATGGCAGTATATACAATACAACAGGTAGACCTTACCGTGAAATGCTTACTTACAAGCCCTTAACCAACATAGCAGTTTTAAGAAAATATTTACTAAATAAACTAAAGTAAAAAATTAATGGCAATATATCACAATAAAGTAACAATAACGAGGCTATATACAGGGGGTACCAGTACCAAGTCAGTGTGCGGGGGCACAGGTTAGTGGGAGTAATGGTATCATCACATTCCATATCATTCATAGTAAACCATTATTTGAAATACTGTTCATTGTTTATATGAACACCCAGCCCAGGTTCATTTTTTTAAACTCCATCTCATAAACCACAATTGAACCTGATCCGTTGGTTGACAGGAAAATGCCTTTGGTAAAAAGCAGAACATCTTGGAGAGCAGAGCTGAGTGAAGCACGCCAAACCCTTTTAGATACAATCTCCACATCCACCAGGGCAGATCTGAAACTGCTCTCTCTCTCTCTTCAGGCCAAGCAGCCACCCAGAGGTTGAAACGTCTAAAGCCACCAACATAGCAAGGCCCACCCTGGCCACTTCCTGTGGATGGCTGCTCTCCGGAGCGTATTGCTTGCCAAGGGAACAGGGTGAACATAGCCTGATCCCAAATCTGTTTTAACTGTCTTGCGTGACAATGAAAATAGGAATTGTTCAAGACAGCAGACACAGATCTGGCTGGCCTGGCTGGACGGGGGGGGGGGGGGGGGGGGGGGGGGGGGGGGGGGGGGGGGGGGGGGGGGGGGGGGTGAGTCTGGAACATGGGCAGTGGGCAGCACGTCTCAGACTAATGACCCTCCCTCCCCTAGCTGGTAATTGTTGCCTTGGCTTACAACCTCAGACTCAAACCCTTTGTGACATTCATAACCCAGCAATATCTTAACCCATTGATACCTTAACCCAACAATACTTTAACCCAGCAATACCTTAACCCAGCAATAATTTAACCCAGCAATACTTTAACCCAGTAGTACCTTAACCCAGCAATACCTTAACCTAACAATACCTTAACCCAGCAATACCTTAACCCAGCAATAACCCAGTGATACCTTAACCCAACAATACTTTAACCCAGCAATACCTTAACCCAGCAATAACCCAGTGATACCTTAACCCAACAATACTTTAACCCAGCAATACCTTAACCCAGCAATAACCCAGTGATACCTTAACCCAACAACACTTTAACCCAGTAGTACCTACGCCCAGCAATACTTTAACCCAGTAGTACCTTAACCCAGCAATACTTTAACCCAGTAGTACCTTAACCCAGCAATACTTTAACCCAGCGATACCTTAATCCGCTAGTTAATTCATAAGGCTCTGGTTTCATAAAGGCTTAGTGTGTGTGTATGTTTGTGTGTGGGTAAATCCCCCTTTATTGACATTGTGCACTTGGCTTTTAAAGTTGGACATAACACAGGCATTTAGACTTACCTCAGCCTGGACTGAGAGACCTGGCTGTGTGTCTGTGCAGACGCTGGTTGTCATGATGACTTAGCAATGATCTCTGATGACTGATGTTCACCGCAGCACTAACGCAGAATACAATGCTGTTCCATTTATTAGCGGAGATATAGGACACATCTTTGTTGGATTACAGGAAGATCTAAGACAATCTGGAGAGTATAAATCTGACAGGCTGCCTCCGCCATTCCACAGATTCCACCGTTAGATACCAAGAGGCATGTCAAAGTGGTGTGAAGGGGGAACTATTCTAAACCCTAAAGCTGGCCTTCATTGAGGTTCTTGGTGACACTTTACATTATTAAGTTGCTCTTATACCTCTGTAGTAAAAACATTTTTAAATTCAGTGATTAGTAGTATGTGGTTTAATACAACTGATATTCTCTGTGCAGTCACAGTCGTCTCCCTTCTTCAAAAACAAGTCACAAATTCCATCTCACACAAATAGGCCTTTTCTGTTCACAAGGTCTGATGAGCAAAGACCCTCCAGGTCTGTCCTGTTTAGAGTGTGTGTGTGTGTGTGTGTGTGTGTGTGTGTGTGTGTGTGTGTGTGTGTGTGTGTGTGTGTGTGTGTGTGTGTGTGTGTGTGTGTGCGTGTGTGTGTGTGTGTGTGTGTGTGTGTGTGTGTGTGTGTGTGTGTGTGTGTGTGTGTGTGCACGTGTGTGTGTGTGTGTGCGCATGTGTACGTGTGTGTGTGTGCTTGCTTGCGTGACAAAGGCAAGTTCCTTTCATTGAACCCTTATGTAACTAAGGTGTGTGGTAAGTGCACACACCTTACCAGCAAGGCAGCCTACTGCTAAAGTACTGACTGACTACCTGAACAAACAGAACTTCACAAAGTATGCTACCGGTCAAAAGTTTTAGAACGTCTACTCATTCAAGGGTTTTTCTTTATTTTTACTATCTACATTGTAGATTAATAGTGAAGACATCAAAACTATGAAATAACTCATATGGAATCATGCAGTAACCAAAAAAGTGTCAAGTATATATATATATATATATATATATATATATATATATATATATATATATATACAGTGGGGAGAACAAGTATTTGATACACTGCCGATTTTGCAGGTTTTCCTACTTACAAAGCATGTAGAGGTCTGTAATTTTATCATAGGTACACTTCAACTGTGAGAGACGGAATCTAAAACAAAAATCCAGAAAATCACATCGTATGAATTTTAAGTAATTTATTGCATGACATAAGTATTTGATCACCTACCAACCAGTAAGAATTCCAGCTCTCACAGACCTGAGAAGCCCTCCTGTTCTCCACTCATTACCTGTATTAACTGCACCTGTTTTAACCTGTTGCGACGAGCAATCCCGTATCCGGAAGCGTAAATATAGCCTCAAGCTCATTACCATAACGCAACGTTAACTATTCATGAAAATCGCAAATGAAATGAAATAAATATATTGGCTCACAAGCTTAGCCTTTTGTTAACAACACTGTCATCTCAGATTTTCAAAAAATGCTTTTCAACCATAGCTACACAAGCATTTGTGTAAGAGTATTGATAGCTAGCATAGCATTAAGCCTAGCATTCAGCAGGCAACATTTTCACAAAAACAAGAAAAGCATTCAAATAAAATAATTTACCTTTGAAGAACTTCGGATGTTTTCAATGAGGAGACTCTCAGTTAGATAGCAAATGTTCAGTTTTTCCAAAAATATTATTTGTGTAGGAGAAATCGCTCCGTTTTGTTCATCACGTTTGGCTAAGAAAAAAAAAAACGAAAATTCAGTCATTACAACGCAAACTTTTTTCCAAATGAACTCCATAATATCGACAGAAACATGGCAAACGTTGTTTAGAATCAATCCTCAAGGTGTTTTTCACATATCTATTCGATGATAAATCACTCGTGGCAGTTTTGTTTCTCCTCTGTTCAAAATGGAAAAATGCACGCACCTGGAGATTACGCAATAGTTTCGACAGAGGACACCGAGCGGAGACCTGGTAAATGTAGTCTCTTATGGTCAATTTTCCAATGATATGCCTACAAATACGTCACAATGCTGCAAACACCTTGGGGAAACGACAGAAAGTGTAGGCTCATTCCTTGCGCATTCACAGCCATATAAGGAGACATTGGAACACAGCGCATTCGAAATCTGGCTCACTTCCTGTATGAAATTTCATCTTGGTTTCGCCTGTAGCATTAGTTCTGTGGCACTCACAGACAATATCTTTGCTGTTTTGGAAACGTCAGAGTGTTTTCTTTCCAAAGCTGTCAATTATATGCATAGTCGAGCATCTTTTCGTAACAAAATATCATGTTTAAAACGGGAACGTTTTTCATCCAAAAATGAAATACTGCCCCCAGAGGTTCAAGAGGTTAAAAAAAGAGACCTGTCCACACACAGATTGACCTGTCAATCAAACAGACTCCAACCTCTCCACAATGGCCAAGACCAGAGAGCTGTGTAAGGACATCAGGGATAAAATTGCACAAGGCTGGGATGGGCTACACAACAATATGCAAGCAGCTTGGTGAGAAGGCAACAACTGTTGGCGCAATTATTAGAAAATAGAAGAAGTTCAAGTCAATCACCCTCGGTCTGGGGTTCCATGCCAGATCTCACCTCGTGGGGCATCAATGATCATGAGGAAGATGAGGGATCAGCCCAGAACTACACGGCAGGACCTGGTCAATTACCTAAAGAGAGCTGGGACCACAGTCTCAAAGAAAACCATTAGTAACACACTACGCCGTCATGGATTAAAATCCTGCAGCGCACGCAAGGTCCCCCTGCTCAAGCCAGCGCATGTCCAGGCCCGTCTGAAGTTTGCCAATGACCATCTGGATGATCCAGAGGAGGAATGGGAGAAGGTCATGTGGTCTGATGAGACAAAAATAGAGCTTTTTGGTCTAAACTCCACTCGCCGTGTTTGGAGGAAGAAGAAGGATGTGTACAACCCCAAGAACACCATCCCAACCGTGAAGCATGGAGGTGGAAACATCATTCTTTGGAGATGCTTTTCTGCAAAGGGGACAGGACGACTGCACCGTATTGAGGGGAGGATGGATGGGGCCATGCATCGCGAGATCTTGGCCAACAACCTCCTTCCCTCAGTAAGAGCATTGAAGATGGGTCGTGGCTGGGTCTTCCAGCATGACAACAACCCGAAACACACAGCCAGGGCAACTAAGGGGTGGCTCCGTAAGAAGCATCTCAAGGTCCTGGAGTGGCCTAGCCAGTCTCCAGACCTGAACCCAATTGAAAATCTTTGGAGGGAGCTGAAAGTCCGTCTTGCCCAGCGACAGCCCCGAAACCTGAAGGATCTGGAGAAGGTCTGTATGGAGGAGTGGGCCAAAATCCCTGCTGCAGTGTGTGCAAACCTGGTCAAGAACTACAGGAAACATATGATCTCTGTAATTGCAAACAAAGGTTTCTGTACCAAATATTAAGTTCTGCTTTTCTGATGTATGAAATACTTATGTCATGCAATAAAATGCAAATTAATTACTTAAAAATCATACAATGTGATTTTCTGGATTTTTGTTTTAGATTCCGTCTCTCACAGTTGAAGTGTACTGATGAGAAAAAAATGACAGACCTCTACATGCTTTGTAAGTAGGAAAACCTGCAAAATCGGCAGTGTATCAAATACTTGTTCTCCCCACTGTATATATATATAAATCAAAATATATTGTATATTTGAGATTCTTTAAAGTAGCCACCCTTTGCCTTGATGACAGCTGTGCACGCTCTTGGCATTCTTTCAACCAGATTCACCTACAGTGCTTTTCCAACAGTCTTGAAGGAGTTCCACACATATGCTGAGCACTTGTTGGCTGCTTTTCCTTCACTCTGCGGTCGAAGTCATCTCAAACGATCTCAATTGGGTTGAGGTTGGGTGATTGTGGAAGCCAGGTCATCTGATGCAGCACTCCATCACTCTCCTTCTTGGTCAAATAGCCCTTACACAGCATGGAGGTATATTGGGTCACTGTCCTGTTGAAAATCAAATTATATTCCTACTAAGCGCAAACCAGATGGGATGGCGTATCACTGCAGAATGCTGTGGTAGCCATGCTGGTTAAGTGTGCCTTGAAATCTAAATAAATCACAGACAGTGTCAACAGCAATGCTCCCCCATACCATAACACCTCCTCCTCCATGCTTCACGGTGGGAACAACACATGCAGAGATCATCCGTTCACCCACACCACGTCTCACAAAGACACGTCGGTTGGAACCAAAAATCTCCAATTTGGACCTCAGACCAAAGGACAAATTTCCACCTGTCCAATGTCCATTGCTCGTGTTTCTTGGCCCAAGAAAAACCTCTTCTTCTTATTGGTGTCCTTTAGTAGTGGTTTCTTTGCAGCAATTCGACCATGAAGGCCTAATTCACACAGTCTGCTCTGAACAGTTGATGTTGAGATGAGCTAGACTGTGAAGCATTTATTTGGGCTGCAATTTCTGAGGCTGGTAACTCTAATGAATTTATCCGTTGCAGCAGAGGTAACTCTGGTTCTTCCATTCCTTTTGGCAGTCCTCATGAGAGCCAGTTTCATCATAGCGCTTCAGGGTTTTTGCGACTGCACTTTAAGAAACTTTCAAAGTTCTTACATTTTTCCATATTGACTGACCTTCATGATGGACTGTCATTTCTCATTGCTTATTTGAGCTGTTCTTGCCATAATGTGGACTTGGTCTTTTACCAAATAGGGCTATCTTCTGTATACCCCCCTACCTTGTCACAACACAAACTGATTGCCTCAAATGCATTAGGAAGGAAAACTATTCCACTAATGAACCTTGAGGAAGGCACACCTGTTAATTGAAATGCATTCCAGGTGACTACCTCATGAAGTTGGTTGAGAGAATGCCAAGAGTGTGCAAAGCTGTCATCAAGGCAAAGGGTGGCTATTTGAAGAATCTCAAATATAAAATATATTTTGATTTGTTTAACACTTTTTTGGTTACTACATGATTCCATCTGTGTTTTTTCAATGTTTTGATGTCTTCACTCTTATTATAAAATGTAGAAAATAGTAAAAATAGCGAAAAACCCTTGAATGAGTAGGTGTTCTAAAACGTTTGACCGGTAATGTAAGTTGAAACATACAGCCACATTATGCAATATGATGATCATAGGAAGTGTGGTTCTCTATCCATTTTCCCTGTTCAGTTAAGTGAACTGCTATATTGTAGAACATATTTTTTAAATTCTGTGAATGACGTTGTGTAACAGAGGACATAAAGAACATACTTTACAGGAAATGACCAAGCCTTTGCAAATACTGTAAGATATACTGTGTGTCTGTAGACAGACAGATACTGTGGTAATGTGTCTGTACTGCACTTTAACCCACCACCCAGATCACTGAACACACCTGTTTCCACTTACAACACTACATACCAGAATCCACTTACTTAAGCCAATAAACGTTTTTGTTCAGTTTGAAATACGGTACTGTAAAAGCATAAGCAATCAGCTCGAAATGTTCCCTCTTAAGTTCAAGTACGGTAATCATTTTCCGCTCTGTGTTGAGTGCGTTCAGAAAGTGAAAATATGAAGTCTTGACTCTTTCACAACAACGGACTTGTGTTCAGTTCCCGTGGGAGAGCTGGAGGGAAAAGTAGATCTAGGTTAACTACAGATGTACAACATACTCCACTGAAATGCTGAAAATGTTCACTTCTAAGGCCCATTTGACTGTACTGAATGGGTGAACAGCAATAATGCCACTGTTTGATATCAACATTTTGTTAAGTGGGGAATTCCTTACTTGTCCTCTTCCCTCACATAACTAACCTTTACACTACCCTCTACCCTAAACAGGGTATATATCTAAATCCCAACCTTCCCCATACACTGATACATCACACTCTTTCCCTTCTATGAGCCCACCCCTCTCTTTATTCATGTCTTCTATGAGCCCACCCCTCTCTTTATTCATGTCTTCTATGAGCCCACCCCTCTCTTTATTCATGTCTTCTATGAGCCCACCCCTCTCTTTATTCATGTCTTCTATGAGCCCACCCCTCTCTTTATTCATGTCTTCTATGAGCCCACCTTCTCTTTATTCATGTCTTCTATGAGCCCACCCCTCTCTTTATTCATGTCTTCTATGAGCCCACCCCTCTCTTTATTCATATCTTCTATGAGCCCACCCCTCTCTTTATTCATGTCTTCTATGAGCCCACCCCTCTCTTTATTCATGTCTTGTTAAGTCTGATGTTTTGTTTTTTTCTTTGTCATTTCTACAATTGTAAGGCGACTTTGGGTCCTTGAAAAAAGCTACAGTGACAAGCAAAGGTATTCACCTCCCTGGCATTTTACCTATTTTGGTGCCTTACAACTTGGAATTAAAATATACTTTTGGGGGGTTTGTATCATTTGATTTACACAAAATGCCTACCACTTTCAAGATGCGTAATATTTTTTATTGTGAAACAAACAAAAAATAAGACAGAAAGTTTCCCCCCCCCCCCCCCCCCCCCCCCCCCATGTCAATACTTTGTAGATCCACCTTATGCAGAAATTACAGCTGCAAGTCTCTCAGGGTCTCTATAAGCTTGGCACCTCTAGCCACTTGGATTTTTGCCCGTTCTTCACGGCAAAACTGCTCCAGCTCCTTCAAGTTGGATGGGTTCCGCTGGTGTACAGCAATCTTTTAGTCATACCACACATTCTCAATTGTATTGAGGTCTGGGCTTTGACTAGGCCATTCCAAGACATTTAAATGTTTTCCCTTAAACCACTCAAGTGTTTCTTTAGCAGTATGCTTATGTTCATTGTCCTGCTGGAAGGTGAACCTCCATCCCAGTCTCAAATCTCTGGAAGGCTGAAACAGGTTTCCCTAAAGCATTTCCCTGTATTTAGCGCCATCCATCATTCCTTCAAGTTTCCCAGTCCCTGTGATGAAAAACATCCCCACAGCATGATGCTGCCACCACCGTGCTTCACTGTGGAGATGGTGTTCTCGGGGTGATGAGAGGTGTTGGGTTTGCGCCAGACATAGCGTTTTCCTTGATGGGTAAAAAACTACATTTTAGTCTCATCAGACCAGAGTACCTTCTTCCATATGTTTGGGGAGTCTCCCACATGCCTTTTGGCAAACACCAAAAGCAATGGCTTTTTTCTGGCCACTCTTCCGTAAAGCACAGCTCTGTGGAGTGTACGGCTTAAAGTGGACAGATACTCCAATCTCCGCTGTGGAGCTTTGCAGCTTCTTCAGGGTTATCTTTGGTCTCTTTATTGCCTCTCTGATTAATGCCCTCCTTGCCTGGTCCATGAGTTTTGGTTGGTGGCCCTCTCTTGGCAGGTTTCTTGTGGTGCCATATTCTTTCCGTTTTTTAATCATGGATTTTTTTGGTGCTCCGTTGGATGTTCAAAGTTGCAGATATTTTTTGTAACCCAACCCTGATCTGTACTTCTCCACAACTTTGTCCCTGACCTGTTTGGAGAGCTCCTTGATCTTCATGGTGCCGCTTGCTTGGTGGTGTGCCTTGCTTAGGGGTGTTGCTGTCACACCCTGACCATAGAGAGCCATTGTTTCTCTATTGTTTAGTAGGTCCGGGCGTGACTAGGGGGTGATCTAGTATATCTATGTCTATGTTGTGTTCTAGTTTATTTTTCTATGTTGGTGTTTTGTATGAATCCCAATTAGAGGCAGCTGGTAATCATTGTCTCTAATTGGGGATCATATTTAAGTAGTCATTTTTCTCACCTGTGTTTGTGGGATCTTGTTTATGTGTAGTTGCCTGTGAGCATGCCATTGTCTTCACGTTTCGGTCATTCTTTATTGTTTTTGTGCGTTTCAGTTAATAAACATGTGGAAACCATATCGCGCTGCGCTTTGATCTTAGTATGCTTACGACGATTGTGACAGTTGCAGACTATCGGGCCTTTCAGTACAAGTGTATATGTGCTGAGGTCATGTGACACTTAGATTGCACACAGGTGGAGTTTATTTAACTAATTATGTGACTTCTGGAGGTAATTGGTTGCACCAGATCTAATTTAAGGGCTTCATATCAAAGTGGGTGAATACATCACTTTTCTGTTTATTTTTTATTTTTTTTATTTTTTGAAAAAAGTTTTTTTATTTTATTTCATTTCACCAATTTGGACTATTTTGTGTATGTCAGCTGCATGAATTCCAAATAAAAATCCATTCAAATTACAAGTGGTGACACATCAGTCTGATGAGTAAGTTTTAACACATCCTCATGTGTTAATTAATATTCGCTGAATATTATAAAGCTATTGCCACCATCTCTGGTTTGAGGTTCCATTTGACAGTTTTTTTGGATTGCTTACACACTAAAATGAAAAGTAGTACACTATTAGCAAAACCTTACACTCAAGAAGCAAAACATCAGCCCATATTTGCACAACTATAAGCACATTGTCAACCTCACACTTGTTGCAAAACTCTACACACAGTGATTTGCAAAACACTAAACACACTTAACATACATTACACACAAAAATCTATCATGAAGTCACGTCTTTGCAATACCAAAGCACTGACTGTCAAATTACCACACCGTCCAACCAATTGGTTCAACACAGTCATCAGGTGTGCAAACACTCGTTTGCTTAATTGTAGACACACCAATCAGGTGTATAAGCACTATAAAAAGCTGCAGGTGAGTTCCTCGGTCTTCAAGCACAATGGAAAGAGTCAGAGAAAGAGTAAGACGACGAGGAGGAGGAGGAGGACGACGACGACGAGGAGGAGAACGAGGAGGAGGAAGGAGAGGAAGACAAGAAGGTGCTCAAAGAGGACCGAATCTGACAAATGAGATCCGCGCAACACTGGTTGACCACGTTGTCAACCACGGCCTGACGCTGAGGGAGGCTGGACTGCGAATACAGCCAAATCTAAGCCGATATACAGTGGCAAGTGTGATGAGAACATTTCGACTGGAAAATAGGTATTGTAAAAATATCATCATATCAAAAACATCTGCACGGTTTCAGTAACTACTTACAGTACTGTATTCTATGCACTATCAGCACTTCTGTTACCTTTTCCTGTGAAATTACTGTACTATTGTACACTGTTTTTTTTTCTACATAGGATTGAGGGTCAGGGACGACAAGGGGGAAGGCCTCCTATGTTCACAGAACAGCAAGAGAGGGAGATAGTAAACATGGTTTTGGCCAACAATGCTATAACACTCAAGCAGCTCCAAGCTAACATTGTCAATAACCACGCCATTTTCAGCGATATCCATCAGGTCTCAACATCAACACTGGCACGCATCCTAAAAAAAAACATATTCAAATGAAGCAAATGTATCGAGTGCCTTTCGAGCGCAATTCCGAAAGGGTGAAACAACTGCAGCATGATTATGCAGAGGTATGTATTCACTTTAGCAGTGTGATCTTGCATACTGTCTCATAATCTTTTACTGTACTGTAATATGTATACTAGATCTACACTGAGTTTTACGAATGGATGGAGAGGAGATCCAGCATGATTTCATTTACGTAGATGAGGCTGGGTTCAACCTGACGAGAACACGAAGGAGGGGAAGAACCATCATTGGCCACAGGGCTATAGTCAACGTCCCAGGGCAACGTGGGGGTAATATAACACTCTGTGCAGCCATTACACAGAATGGGGTCCTCCACCGCCCTTACAACACAGCACTCATACTTACATTATTGGACCAATTGCACAACATAACAGCAGCAAATCAATCATATGCAATACATTGTTGTCTGGGACAATGTGTCTCTCCACCGCTCTGCTCTGGTTCAGAACTGGTTTCAGCAACATCCACATTTCACCGTCCTATATCTTCCACCATACTCTCCATTCCTCAACCCTATAGAAGAGTTTTTCTCAGCATGGCGGTGGAAGGTATATGATCTCCGTCTCCAGGCTGAGGTACCCCTCATCCAAGCCATGGACGAGGCCTGTGACCAGATGGAGGTAGCAGCAATGCAAGGATGGATTCGTCATTCAAGACGTTTCTTTCCAAGGTGTCTTGCTAATGACAACATTGCCTGCGATGTTGATGAAATTCTCTGGCCAGATCTAGCTAGGCGAAGAGACAATGTGTAGTTGTTTTTTTTGTTGAACTTACAATACGTAAAGTGACGTTTGGTTACAGTACTATGAATCTTCATCATCAACATTTTGGGCGTGTTGAGAAATAAATGAGTTTCTTCAGTCTGCAACATTGGTCTTGTGTAGTGTTTGGTGAATTTACATTATATTTGTACTTTGCTGATAGTAGCCTACTCTAATCATAGGGAAGTAGAAGTGCTAAAAGTGTTTTAGGTTTATCACAGCAGAGTGTAACTCGTGTCAACAGAGTATAGTAATGTGAAACGTGTGTTTCATATGGTAACAAAGTGTGGTTTTTACAAAGAAGTGTATAGTTTTTACAAGAGTGTTTACTTTTGCAAAGGATCTATAGTGTTTTGCTAATTGTGTGTGTGGTTGTGCTAATTGTGTGTAGTGTTTTGAAAACACGGGCCCTGTTTTGAAAATCGTGCTTAAGCACTCAAAAAAAACTGTAAAAAGCAAGATCTGAAACAAGGCAACTGTATCAGAGCACGACCCCCAAAGAATCGGCAAAATGGGAGAAGCAGAGGATTACCCACCCAAGGCAATGACAAACACATTCAGTTGTGTCACTACTGTAAACATGATTTGCATGAAAAACAACTACTCCCCGAATGTTTCATTCTTCCTATGAGTTGCACATTACATTCTGGTCCAGAACATGGATGCATACCATACGTGGGACCCTATTGCTTATACTGTACTATATAGGTAATAGGGTACAATTTGGGACACGAACCATGTCTACCCATTCCAATCCTGGGGTTCCGGCTGGGGTTTACGCCTAACTCACGAGCCCCCTGCCACAACCATCATCACGGCTGAACAAAAGGCAAAACAGACAACCGCCCACTATAATTCTTCTGATTTAATATACAGCTGCCTACAAATATGCTCTCTGGGTTGGCAGGGAGGAGCGCACAAGCGCGTGTGTGTGTGTGTGTGTGTTTGTGCATACGGGTGTGTGTGTGTGTGTGTGTGTGTGTGTGTGCATACGGGTGTGTGTGTGTGCATACGGGTGTGTGTGTGCATACGGGTGTGTGTGTCAGGGTTGGCAGGGAGGAGAGTGAGGATTATAGCCAGCCGCGGCGAACAGGCAATGAAATATTCATATACTAACCTGGTGCTCTGCTCACCCGATGTCACAGGAAGGCCAAAAAGATCATTAAGGACAACAATCACCCGAGCCCCTGCCTGTTCACCCCACTATCATCCAGAAGGCGAGGTCAGTACAGGTGCATCAAAGCTGGGACCGAGAGACTGAAAAACAGCTTCTATCTCAAGGCCATCAGACTGTTAAACAGCCACCACTAACACTGAGTGGCTGCTGCCAACACACTGACACTGACTCAACTCCAGCCACTTTAATAATGGGAATTGATGGGAAATGATGTAAATATATCACTAGCCACTTTAAACAATGCTACCTTATATAATGTTACTTACCCTACATTATTCATCTCATATGCATACGTATATACTGTACTCTATATCATCGACTGTATCCTTATGTAATACATGTATCACTAGCCACTTTAACTATGCCACTTTGTTTACATACTCATCTCATATGTATATACTGTACTCGATACCATCTACTGTATCTTGCCTATGCTGCTCTGTACCATCACTCATTCATATATCCTTATGTACATATTCTTTATCCCCTTACACTGTGTACAAGACAGTAGTTTTGGAATTGTTAGTTATATTACTTGTTATTACTGCATTATCGGAACTAGAAGCACAAGCATTTCGTTACACTCGCATTAACATCTGCTAACCATGTGTATGTGACAAATAAAATTTGATTTGATTTGATTTGAGAGACTGAAAAACAGCTTCTATCTCAAGGCCATCAGACTGTTAAACAGCCACCACTAACACAGAGAGGCTGCTGCCTACACACAGACTTGAAATCATTGGCCACTTTAATAAATGGATCACTAGTCACTTTATTACAGTTTTTTTCGATTGCTAAACGACAGTGGACACAACTGGAGTCACATGTGCAAAACTCTAACTACAGTCTGCACAGCAACAGTTCATGTGGACCAAACTCTAGTTCGTTTTTCATTGCTTGAACACAGTTTTCAAAACTCTACACACTTATCCCATGACTTTAACCACAGCCTGCCCAACACTGTGGATTTACATCATTTTGTTCAAATGCTAACACACTGCTGTCAAAACTGTGAACCACACATTCAAAACGGAATAGATTTCAGCCTTGTGCCTTTCAAACACTGCTGATTGCAATTTCAGCTGAAAGGCTAAGCAGGTGTCTTGTTTTAGACTTGTTAGTGAACACACACACATATTACAGTATATATAGGTAGAGCTCAGAAAGACTCATTTTGGAAATGGAACAAGGAAGATGGGTTCGTGGAGGGAGAAGGGTGGCAGGGAGAGGGCGGATGCGTGGAGGAAGACAAAGAAGACAAAGAGCTGTTATTTCAGATGAAATAAGGGCTACACTTATAGACCATGTCGTGAACCATGGTCTCTCATTGAGAGAGGCAGGGTTGAGGGTGCAACCCAATCTGCAAAGATCCACAGTGGCATCTGTAATGCGAATTTTCCATCATGCAAACAGGTGAGAGTTACATCCTTACAGTAAATGAAAACATTACAGGAATCTATTTTGTATTGCAAATATAGAATATTTACAGATATATATTACAGTAAGTTTGACTATAAAATATATTTTTACAACAGGACCCAAAGGCTGCCCCCAACAGGGGGAAGAGGAAAATGCTATTGTTGACATGGTTGTTGTCAACAATGCAATAAAAATGCAGGAGATTCAAGATAGAGTGCTGGCTGATAATAATATATTTGAAAATGTTAATTCTGTCAGCACAACAACTATTGCTCGAGTCCTAAAGAAACACCAAGTTACAATGAAACAGTTATACACTGTACCGTTCGAGAGAAACAGTGAACGGGTAAAAGAGCAAAGATACCAATATGTCCAGGTAAGACGTCTGAGGTTACGTACACAGCTATACAAAATATTTACTGTAAAAAAAAAACATTAGCATTTCTACAGTAAAACTGTGCACTTACTGTTTTTCAGAGAGTAATGGAGGTGGACGCACTGGAAAGACCACATTCATTTGTATTTATCGATGAAGCTGGATTTAACCTTGCCAAAACACGGCGCAGAGGAAGGAATGTTATAGGTCAAAGGGCCACTGTGGAGGTTCCAGGCCAAAGGGGGGGAAATATCACCATGTGTGCTGCAATGGCCAATGATGGTTTGCTTCTCAACACACCACTCATTGGCCCATACAACACAGAAAGGCTTATAGCTTTCCTAGAACAGCTCTATGCTCAGCTAGTGCCAGCAGAACAGGGGGAGCCAGTAAGAAACCCCCAAGTTTTTGTCATAGTTTGCGATAACGTTGCTTTTCACCACTCTGCAGCTGTCACAGATTGATTTGCAGCACATCACAGATTTATGGTTTTGTACCTGCCTGCATATTCACCCTTCCTCAACCCAATAGAGGAGTTTTTCTCTGCCTGGAGGTGGAAAGTGTTTGGTCACCACCCACATGACCAAATGTCTCTTTTGGAAGCCATGCGTGCCGGATGTGAGGACACGAGTCCAGAGGACTGCCAGGGATGGATAAGGCACTCCAGAAGGTTCTTCCCCAGGTGCATGGCAAGAGAAAACATTAGATGTGATGTTGAAGAAAACCTGTGGCCTGATGCTAGAGAGAGGCAGGATTAGCCCCTCAATTATTTGTTCGAATTACAGTATGTACTTTTAGTTTCTACCTTTTTTTTCTCATTACTGTAATTCCGTAAATTACTACAGACTATTGAAGCAAACTGCTAATTTTCATTTACCTTAAAGAATTGTTATGATCTAAACATTTTAATAAATCATGTGAAAGAATGTCACTCTTTTCTTTGAAGAAAATATTACTTTGTATGAAGTCACTGAAATTGTTCAAACTGTAAAGATGAAAAGTTTGTATTTTCTGTATTGGTGTTTGATGCTAGTGTTTTTACTCTCAGTGTGTTCTGAGTGACAGTGTGTGTTATCTCAGTGAGGGTTGTGCATAGTGTTTGGCTGCACTGAGCGTGTTTTGAGCCATGTGTTAAGAGTTGTGTTGCTTGGAATGAGTTTTGCAGGTGATGTGAACTGTTTAGCTCAGGTGACTGTTGGTAGTGCAGACTGTAGTTAGAGTTTTGCACATGTGACTCCAGTTGTGCCCACTGTCGTTTAGCAATCGAAAAAAACTGTAATGCCACTTTAGTATTGATGTCTGCTGCCAATGACTGGAACGATCTGCAAAAACCACTCAAGCTGGAGACTCATATCTCCCTCACTAGCTTTACAAAATAGCTGTCAGATCAGCTCACAGATCACTGCACCTGTACATAGCCCATCTGTCAATAGCTCATCCAACTACCTCATCCCCATACTGTATTTATTTACTTCTCTTGCTCCTTTGCACCACAGTATCTCTCCTCGCACATTAATCTTCTGCACATCTACCATTCCAGTGTTTAATTGCTATATTGTAATTACATCGCCTCATTTGCACACACTGTATATAGACTTTTTGTTCTGTATTATTGACTGTATGTTTGTATATTCCATATGTAACTCTGTGTTGTTGTATGTGTCAAACGGCTTTTCTTAATCTTGGCCGCAGTTGCGACCTGGCCAAAAGAGAACATGTTCTCAACTAACCTACCTGGTTAAATAAAGGTTAAATCAAATAAATAAATAAAATAAAGAGCCAAAGGCAAAGCCAGAAGGTTAAGTTGAAACAGAATGCAGAAGCATAAGAATTCACCAACAGGAGACCAGTCTATTGTGTCAGAATAAAAGGGCTTTGAAAATGGCCTCTAACTCTTCAGTGAGGGACCATGGATAGCAGAAAGGGATGTACTGTATATCATGTCAACAGAAAGCATCTCCACTGGATGCTAGGCTGGTTTATCCCAGTGCCGTAGAGAAGGGAGGAGAGGAATTAAGAGTTTAATCCTAGTCTCCCTGAGGACGGGCCCTTTCTAAAGAGACGGGGGAGGAAAGGAACAGCCTTTTCTCTCGGTCTCTCTCTGCTGGGATCCCCTCGTCTTCATTGCAGCTGTCAATGTCGTTAGGAGGGCAGAGGGATGAAGGAGGGGGGAAAAGCCATTGAAGAGTGCATCCACATGTCTGTCTGTCTGTCTGTCTGTCTGTCTGTCTGTCTGTCTGTCTGTCTGTCTGTCTGTCTGTCTGCCCCCAGTGTGTTTTAAAGAGATGGACCCCTCACTGTGGAACTCACATCTCCCGAGAAATAAAGGGATCAAATTGGAATAAGGGGATCGAAGGGGAATAAGGGGAATAAGGGGAACTAGGGGGAATAAGTGATCTAAATTGGGAATCAAATGGCTTCATCACCTTATTCCCCCATCAGACGCAATTATCATGACATGAGACGCAATTATCACCTCTAAATCAGATGCAATTCATCTTGATTCAGTTTCTTCATTTTACAGCCACAACCGACAAGGACACTATTCAGTGGGGGAAAAAGTACCACATTGTCATACTTGAGTAAAATTAAAGATCCATTCAAAGAAAATGACTGAAGTAAAAGTAAAAGTCACAAAGTAAAATACTACATCAGTAAAAGTCACCCAGTAAAATACTACATCAGTAAAAGTCACCCAGTAAAATACTACATCAGTAAAAGTCACCCAGTAAAATACTACATCAGTAAAAGTCACCCAGTAAAATACTACATCAGTAAAAGTAAAACATTATTTGGTTTAAAATATACTTAAGAATCAAAAGTAAATGTAATTGCTAAAATATACTTAAGTATTAAAACTGAAAGTATAAATTATTTCAAATTCTTTATAAACCAGACAGCACCATTTTCTTGTTTTTATTTATTAATGGATAGCCAGGGGCACACTCCAACATTCAGACATACAGTACCAGTCAAAAGTTTGGACACACCTTCTCATTCAAAGGTTTTATTTTTACTATTAGCTACATTGTAGAATAATAGTGAAGACATCAAAAATATGATATAACACAGTAACCAGTAACCAAGTGTTAAATAAATCAAAATATGTTATAGATTCTTCAAAGTAGCCACCCTTTTCCTTGATGACAGCTTTGCATACTCTTGGTATTCTCTCTACCAGCTTCATGAGGAATGCCTTTCAAACAGTCTTGAAGGAGTTCCCACATATGTTGAGCACTTGTTAGCTGCTTTTCCTTCACTCTGTGGTCCAACTCATCCCAAACCATCTCAATTGGGTTGAGGTTGGGTGATTGTGGAGGCCAGGTCATCTGACGCAGCACTCTATCACTCTCCTTGGTCAAATAGCCCTTACACAGCTGGGAGGGGTGTTTTGGGTCATTCTCCTGTTGAAAATCAAATGATAGTCCCACTAAGCGCAAACCAGATGGGATGGCGTATTACTGCAGAATGCTGTGGTAGCCATGGTGGTTAAGTGTTCCTTGAATTCTAAATGAATCACCAACAGTGTCACCAACAAAGCACAATTACACCATCACACCTCCTCCTCCATGCTTCACGGTGGAAACTACACATTCGGAGATCATCCGTTCACCTACTCTGTGTCTCACAAAGACACAGCGATAGGGATATCTTCTGTATACCACCCCTACCTTGTCACAACACAACTGATTGGCTCAAATGCATTAAGGAGGAAAGAAATTCCTGAAAAATTAACATTTAACAAGGGACACCTGTTAATTGGAATGCATTCCAGGTGACTACCTCGTGAAGCTGGTTGAGAGAATGCCAATAGTGTGAAAATATATCATCAAGGCAAAGGGTGGCTACTTTGAAGAATCTCAAATATAAAATAGATTTAGATTTGTTGAACACTTTTTTGGATACTACACGATATGTGTTATTTCATAGTTTTGATGTCTTCGCGATTATTCTACAATGTAGAAAAACCCACACCTTTGACTAGTACTGTAATTTACAAACGAAGCATGCATGTTTAGTGAGTCCACCAGATCAAAAATGTTGATAAAACATGACAGGGAAACTCTGGCATTGACAAGCATGACTAAGCAAGGGCCCATTAACAAGCATGACTAAGCAAGGGCCCATTGACAAGCATGACTAAGCAAGGGCCCATTGACAAGCATGACTAAGCAAGGGCCCATTGACAAGCATGACTAAGCAAGGGCCCGTTGACTAGCATTAGAATGGATGTGCACGTCAGCGTGTCATGGTTGAGTGTGTAACTACTACATTTAGATCAAATAGATTGTGGGTTCTATCAATGTCATTGTTTGCATAATTTCCAATCCTCCATATCTATATCTTATTTAAAAAATATATATACATTCCTTTATTATTTTCCATTAACCCTACCTCCACTCCCCTAAGTAAATAAATGCACAACAACACTTAGGATTCTACTTTAGCATTCTAGTTTAGGCTTATAGATACTATATACATTTTACTGCCATGGTACACAGTACAGTCTACATTAGTAATCTCTTAATTGTTTTTACACCATTCTTTTTTAAATCTCACCCTTCAGCTAGCCTCAACACTTCCCATCTACAGTATCTCTGAACACCATCCAGTCTTGACTTCTACTTTCCAAATATTTTTCAACTGGGCTGTGATGTTTCACAAACGTTTTGAACCGTTCTATTCTCATAGTTTCCACAGATTCTAAATTAAATATTAATACCTTTACTAAAAGTACAGTACTATTACATTATTGATCGACTGACCATGGCTTTTTGGGTCACCCAGCAGTGCTAGTGCTCTATCCTGGTCCAGTTGATAACAGGTTCAATACCAATGGGTGGTAATACAGTGCAATGACACCATGGTGGTGACAGTGACAGACTGGCCAAGCGGAAGAGATCCGAACACTAACAGCTCTTTTGTAAAAGTGTGAAAGAGCGATGCATTTCATAGGCAGGTCAGACAAGGTCAGTGGTGCTACAGGCACGGATCAGTATAGAACCAACTGACTTGTACAAATCAAACTAATTTAGTAGATGTTGGCTACGTTCCAATACCCATACTATAAAAGCACCTAAAATGCACGCTTAATACATTTCTTCGCACTGAGTGGTTTGCTAGTGTGGATTTTAAAATGTAGTACAATCATTTCTAGGTCAACCTATACAGCGTAAGTCAGTCCCTATTAAGAATATGTAGTTTTCGACATAAAATGTTTATCAGCAAATTGAGTAATACTGACACTATCATGTAAACAAACCGTTGTCAGACAGCTAATTCATAACAACAGAAGAATCTGTCCTCTAACTGTGATCAGACAGCATAATCCGTGTTTGAATTACAGCAGGAGAATATGTATACACAGAACATAATAAGACCTTCATTAATCATGAACTTTTTTGGCAGGCCTCCAAAGATGGAGAGAAAGAGATACAGAGAGATACAGAGATACAGAGAGATACAGAACGATACAGAGATACAGAGATACAGAAACAGAGATACAGAAACAGAGATACAGAAACAGAGATACAGAAACAGAGATACAGAAACAGAGATACAGAGATACAGAGATACAGAGAGATACAGAGATACAGAGATACAGATAGATACAGAAACAGAGATACAGAGATACAGAGATACAGAGAGATAGAGAGATACAGAGATACAGAGATACAGAGATACAGAGATACAGAGATACAGAGAGATACAGAAACAGAGCGAGAGAGGGGGCGGGGGGGGGGGGGGGGGGGCAGAGCCAAGGTGCTGA
This sequence comes from Oncorhynchus mykiss, assembly GCF_013265735.2. NCBI lineage: Eukaryota > Metazoa > Chordata > Actinopteri > Salmoniformes > Salmonidae > Oncorhynchus > Oncorhynchus mykiss. The sequence goes on from NC_048566.1 coordinate 93,185,628, forward strand.
CTGGTGAGAGCATAACTGTTAACTGTACAATTGTGCTTTGGCAATTTGTATCAACACGTCATGCTAATACAGCTAATTGAAATTGACTTAATTTACTTTTTTGGCAGGCCTCCAAAAGATGGAGAGAGAGAGAGTGAGTGAGCTGGAGAGCGGGGGCGAGAGAGAGAGAGAGAGAGAGTGAGAGAGAGAGAGAGATTGAGAGAGAGTGAGAGAGAGAGAGAGAGAAAGAGAGAGAGAGAGAGAGAGAGAGAGAGAGAGAGAGAGAGAGAGAGAGAGAGAGAGAGAGAGAGAGGGAGACAGGGCCAAGGTGCTGGCTGGGGGCCACCCCTAGATACATTGTTGAGACTCACTACACCTGCACTTCTTTATGAGACACAGAAGGGACAGCAACAACAGAGCCTCTTCAGAGATCTCTCTCCTTTCACAGCTGTAGAGGACTGTGCTGTAGGTGGTCCCTTTCCCCACTCACACCTGCTTGTCTGTGGGTAACTGGTCCTTCGCCACACTGTGCTGAGCAGAGCAGCTGCAGAACAATAACAGGGCTGATATTTAGAGCTGGGCCTGACACCATTTAACACCCTTGTTTTAACAGCATCGCTGCATGAAAGGTATTTGTGTGGTTTTGCCCTTGCAGGCAGGTGTTGTCGTGCACCCATAGGCTGTAGCCTTGAGGAGTTAGGCCAAAGCCTCTTGATCAAAACACAGCACTGAAGGCCGATGTTAGGGCTGAATGATGCAGAGAGATGTATTTTGGGCTGCTCGGTTGATCAATGAACCAGTCAAGACAATGATTCACTTCATCTCCACATCTCTCACTCACTTCAACACATTTCTACCTCTCCTCTCCTCCCCTCTGCTTTTCTCTTTAATCTCTTAACTTCATAAAGGTGGAGATAACACTGAAATGTCCAGTTTTTGGTTAGTGTTAGTAATTGTTGGTGGATGTCATCATGTGGTTGACTGTGGTGTTACGGGGGTTGGAGGGGAGAGTGTTCAGGCCAGGGCCATCTGTTTTTCCTATGTGGTTGCATGGAGGTTTGTGTTGGTCCAGGCCCTGTGGATGTTACCCACACTCATCAGGAGCTGGAAGTGAGTTCTGCTGTCAGCAGCTCTCGTGGGTGGACGGAGTCATTCCCTGTCATCCTGGAATGACAACTCCGAGGCCGGGAAAGACTGGGTGAGCCTTCCAGTCACCACCTCTCCTCCCCTCTCTCAGTCAACCTTTAGTCATTAATCGTATAAGGGCCCAGGGATGCCATTAAGCTGATTGTGTGAATTTTAGGGATATCTTTCTTTGCCCTGCTACTCAATTCAAATTTCAATTCAATTCAAATGTATTTATATAGCCCTTCGTACATCAGCTGATATCTCAAAGTGCAGTACAGAAACCCAGCCTAAAACCCCAAACAGCAAGCAATGCAGGTGTAGAAGCACGGTGGCTAGGAAAAACTCCCTAGAAAGGCCAAAACCTAGGAAGAAACCTAGAGAGGAACCAGGCTATGTGGGGTGGCCAGTCCTCTTCTGGCTGTGCCGGGTGGAGATTATAACAGAACATGGCCAAGATGTTCAAATGTTCATAAATGACCAGCATGGTCCAATAATAATAAGGCAGAACAATTGAAACTGGAGCAGCAGCACGGCCAGGTGGACTGGGGACAGCAAGGAGTCATCATGTCAGGTAGTCCTGAGGCATGGTCCTAGGGCTCAGGTCCTCCGAGAGAGAGAAAGAGAGAGAGAAAGAGAGAATTAGAGAACGCACACTTAAATTCACACAGGACACCGAATAGGACAGGAGAAGTACTCCAGATATAACAAACTGACCCTAGCCCCCCGACACATAAACTACTGCAGCATAAATACTGGAGGCTGAGACAGGAGGGAACTACTCCAATAGTTAAAAAAAACAGTTTTTGTTATTTTAAGCTTAATTTAACTAGGCAAGTCAGTTAAGAACATATTCTTGTTTACAATGACAGCCTACCCCGGCCAAATCCGGACGACGCTGGGCAAATTGTGAGCCGCACTATGGGACTCCCAATCACGGCCGGATGTGATGCAGTCTGGAATTGAACCATGGACTGTAGTGACACCTCTTGCACTGAGATGCAGTGCCTTAGATCACTGCACCACTCGGGAGCCTGATGAGAGTTTATGAAAAATTGAGGGACGTCGGGTAGGACACACCTGCTTGTTACTCTACCCTCGTCCCCCCCTTTGGCAAGTCAGATCATGACTATAGTCCTGCTTCCTGTTTACAATCAGAAGCTCAAACAGGAAGTACCCAGCCGTGATGCGCTTTGTTGAGAAATGGTTCTCTGTTTTCGGAGGCAACGCTAAAAGACTGCTTTGGTAACTCTGTCTCCGCTGATAGCATCGATGAGCTAACCACCTCCGCCACCTCTGTCATTTTACTTCTACTTGAGTAAAATATCATTAATGTAACAGTATTTTAACTTGTGTAGAACATTTCAGTACTCTTTCCACCCTTGTTGAGTGAGTGAGTGAGTGAGTGAGTGAGTGAGTGAGTGAGTGAGTGAAAGGTTGTGAATGGGTGAGTGAGTGAATGTCAGTATGTCCCAAGGACAAGTAACAAGTGACAGAGGGGTGAATGAGGGATTGGCAACTTCCTTGTATATGCATTTTATTTTGCATTGTGTGTGTGTGTTGTCCCATTTGTCTCTGTAGATCAAGTGTCCCAGCCCAGGCACTGGGACTGCTTTGTGCATCACCAAGCCTCCTTATATGGGCTAGAGCAGGAAGTGCAGCAGAGCCTAGCCCCTAACCAAGCTTTACTAACCCTGTCCTCTTTATTTACATAGACTCTGTCTTTCTCCAAAATGGCACCCTATTGCCAATGGGCCCTGGTCAAAAGGAGTGCACTAAATAGGGAATAGGGTATCATTTGGGACACAGCCTCTGTGTGGAGTAGACAGGCACCACTGTGGAAAACCTACCAGGGCTCCTGGGACATACTTCAAAGTCTTTACTTACTTCTACTGTCAAACAGCAGCCATCTTGATTTATCGTGTCATCTGTGCTGAGACTAACTGAATCAGTACAGTAAGTCAGGCTGAAGGGTAAATTCATCTCCCAGTGGATGGTGGAATGCAGACTGAGCCAGGTTCTCCTCTAGGCCTATTTTGCGCTAAGCCTCTGCTTAGCTCCATTCAGTAAAATTGTTATCCTAAAAGATTCCCCAGTCCTTAACGATTATAAGCATACCCATAACATGATGCAGCCACCACTATGCTTGAAGATATGGAGAGTGGTACTCAGTAATGTGTTGTTTTGGATTTGCCCCATACATGTTTTTCAGTATTACTTTGGCGACTTGTTGCAAACAGGATGCATGTTTGGAATAGTTTTATTCTGTAAAGGTTTCCTTTTCACTCTGTCAATTAGATTAGTATTGTGGAGTAACTCAAATGTTGTTGATATATCCTCAGTTTTCTCCTATCACAGTCATTAAACTCTGTAAATGTTTTAAAGCCACCATTGGCCTCATGGTGAAATCCCTGAGTGGTTTCCTTCCTCTCCAGTTAGGAAGGACGCCTGTATCTTTGTAGTGACTGGATGCATTGATACAACATCCAAAGTGCAATTAATAACTTCACCATGCTCAAAGGGATATTAAGGGTCTGCTTTTTTTACCCATCAACCAATAGGTGCCATTCTTTTCCGAGGCATTGGAAAACCTCCCTGGTCTTTATGGTTGAATCTGTGGTTGAAATTCACTGCTCGACTGAAGGACCTTACAGGTAATTGTATGTGTGTGGTACAGGGATGAGTACAAAAATCATGTTAAACATGATTATTGCACACAGAGTCCATGCAACTCATTATGTGACTTGTTAATTAAGCACCATTTTACTCCTGAACTTATTTAGGCTTTCCAAAAGAAAGGGGTTGAATACTTATTGACTCAAGACGTTTCAGCTTTTCATTTTTAATACATTTGTACAAATTTCGAAAAACATAATTCCGCTTTGACATTATGGGGTATTGGGTGCAGGCCAGTGACAAAACAAATCTCTGTTTCATTAACCTTAAATTCAGGTTGCAACATAATGTTGAAAAAGTCAAGGGGTGTGAATACTTTCTGAAGGTAATCTATGTGTTGCGATTTTTGGAACAATTTCTAAATAAAAAAAATTGTTTTCCAACTATGCCTCCCCATAAAACCATGCTTTCACTCTTTCTAGAATTGTAGGTATCACATGGTCTACACAGCAGCTGCTTCGCTCAGATTTCACTCAGCTTTTTATCAAGTCAACATGGTTTGTATCTAGCATTTATTTAGTAGCCATATCAAATATTAGAACAGTCACAAATCCATGGAAGTCGTGTTAGAGTCTCTGGCAGTTTGGACGTCATTCTTGCTTGGAGTTGGAGTCCTATGAACACCGTACTTCTGGGCCCAAGGCCTGTTAACCTGAATATGAAGGTTAATCCGACTGGGAAAGGTAATTACCTTTCTCTTCAGATTTGGCCATGTGACCAGTTGAGTAAACATGTATTCAGAGGAGAGGCTGTGGGAATATTGCCCATGTTCAGACCAGCAGCAACACTGGAGCAGCCAGGAATCTACCCTAGATCAGTGCCTTATAAAGGCTTGCAGACATCACACCGAATGTGGATCTAGCGTTTTGTCTTCCGATTGTTCAGCAAGCTGAATTTTAGAGCTTGTACACATCACACCCATCTAGAGTTCATCTGCCAATCGTTCAGCGGGCTGTGTTTTAGGGACCAATCATTCAGCGGGCTGTGTTTTAGGGACCAATCGTTCAGCGGGCTGTGTTTTAGGGACCAATCGTTCAGCGGGCTGTGTTTTAGGGACCAATCGTTCAGCGGGCTGTGTTTTAGGGACCAATCGTTCAGCGGGCTGTGTTTTAGGGACCACCCGCTGTAGACGTCTGACATTTTTCCGGTGTTTCTACATGTAAATCAAATCAAATCAAATCAAATCATATAGCCCTTCGTACATCAGCTGATATCTCAAAGTGCTGTATCTCAAAGTGCTGTAGAAGCCCAGCCTAAAACCCCAAACAGCAAGCAATGCAGGTGTAGAAGCACGGTGGCTAGAAAAAACTCCCTAGAAAGGCCAAAACCTAGGAAGAAACCTAGAGAGGAACCAGGCTATGTGGGGTGGCCAGTCCTCTTCTGGCTGTGCCGGGTGGAGATTATAACAGAACATGGCCAAGATGTTCAAATGTTCATAAATGACCAGCATGGTCGAATAATAATAAGGCAGAACAGTTGAAACTGGAGCAGCAGCACGGCCAGGTGGACTGGGGTCAGCAAGGAGTCATCATGTCAGGTAGTCCTGGGGCATGGTCCTAGGGCTCAGGTCCTCCGAGAGAGAGAAAGAAAGAGAGAAAGAGAGAATTAGAGAGAGCACACTTAAATTCACACAGGACACCGAATAGGACAGGAGAAGTACTCCAGATATAACAAACTGACCCTAGCCCGCCGACACATAAACTACTGCAGCATAAATACTGAAATAAGACAAAAAAAAACAGAAAACTTGAGGGTGCATAACTAATCAACCAACCCCTCCCCCCCAAGAAAAATAAATACTTTCTAAACCCACCTTTCTCAGCAATTACAGCTGCAAGTCTCTTGGGGTATGTCTCTATAAGATTGGCACATCTAGCCATTGGGATTTTTGCCAATTTTTCAAGGCAAAACTGCTCCAGCTCCTTCAAGTTGGATGGCTTCCGCTGATGTACAGCAATCTTTAAGTCATACCACAGATTCTCAATTGGATTGAGGTCTGGGCTTTGACTAGGCCATTCTAAGACATTTAAATGTTTCCCCTTAAACCCCTCGAGTGTTGCTTTAGCGGTATGCTTAGGTTCATTGTCCTGCAGGAAGGTGAACCTCCGTCCAAGTCTCAAATCTCTGGAAGACTGAAACAGGTGTTCCTGAAGGATTTCCCTATATTTAGCGCAATCCATAATTTCTTCAATTCTGACAAGTTTCCCAGTCTCTGCAGATGAAAAACATCCCCACAGCATGATGCTGCCACCACCATGCTTCACTGGGGGGGATGGTACTCTCAGGGTGATGAGAGGTGTTGGATTTGCACCAGACATAGCATTTTCCTTGATGGCCAAAAAGCTACATTTTAGTCTCATCTGACCAGAGTACCTTCTTCCATATGTGTTTTTTTCTTTAAGCAATGGCTTTTTCTGGCCACTCTTCCATAAAACCCAGCTCTGTGGAGTGTACGGCTTAGTGGTCCTATTGACAGATATTCCAATCGCCGCTGTCAGGGTTATCTTTGGTCTCTTTGTTGCCTCTCTGATTAATGCCCTCCTTGTCTGGTCCGTGAGTTTTGGTGGGCAGCCCTTTCTTGGCAGGTTTGTTGTGGTGCATTATACTTTCCATTTTTTAATAATGGATTTATTGGTGCTCCGTGGGATGTTCAAAGTTTCTAATATTTTTTTATAACCCAACCCTAATCTGTACTTCTCCACAACTTTGTCCCTGACCTGTTTGGAGAGCTCCTTGGTCTTCATGGTGCCGCTTGCATGGTGGTGCCCCTTGCTTAATGGTGTTGCAGACCCTTTCAGAATAGGTATATATATACTGAGATCATGTGACACAGATTGCACACGGGTGGACTTTATTTAACTAATTATGTGATTTCTTAAGGTAATTTATTTATCCTTCACTCATGCTGCCAAACATACCCTCGTAAAGCTGACTATCCTGCCGATCCTCGACTTTGGCAATGTCATTTACAAAATAGCCTCCAACATTCTACTCAGCAAATTGTATGTAGTCTATTTCAGTGCCATCCGTTTTGTCACCAAAGCCCCATATACTACCCACCACTGCGACCTGTACGCTCTCGTTGGCTGGCCCTCGCTTCATATTCATCGCCAAACCCACTGGCTCCAGGTCATCTATAAGTCTTTGCTAGGTAAAGCCCCACCTTATCTCAGCTCACTGGTCACCATAGCAGCACCCATCCATAGCATGTGCTCCAGCAGGTATATTTCACTGGTCACCCACAAAGCCAACTCCTCTTTTGGCCGCCTTTCCTTCCAGTTCTCTGCTGCCAATGACTGGAACAAATTGCAAAAATCACTGAAGCTGGAGACTTTTGTCTCACTCACTAACTTTAAGCATCAGCATCAGTCAGAGCAGCTTACCGATCATTGCACCTGTACATAGCCCATCTGTAAATAGCCCACCCAACTACCTCATCCCCATAGTGTTATTTATTTCTTTGCTCCTTTGCACCCCAGTATCTATACTTGCACATTCATCTTCTGCACATCTATCACTCCAGTGTTCAATTGTTAAATTGTAATTATTTTGCCACTATGGCCTATTTATTGCCTTACCTCCCTAATCTTACTACATTTGCACACACTGGATATAGGCTTTTCTATCTGTGTTGTTGTTTGTGTCGCACTGCTTTGCTTTATCTTGGCCAGGTTGCAGTTGCAAATGAGAACTGGTTCTCAACTAGCCTACCTGGTTAAATAAAGGTGAAATAAAATGTTGTATGTTTTAAATTAGCAAATACATATAGCAAATACATATTCACGCACCACTTTTCATTTTGGGGAATTTTTTGAAACAAGTAATTTTTCACTTCACCAATTTGGACTATTTTGTGTATGTCCATTAAATTAAATCAAAATCAAAATCCATTTAAATTACAAGGTGTAATGTAACAAAATAGGAAAAACGCCAAGGGGGATGAATACTTTCGCATGCAACAGATCCTGATCCTTATATAGCACAAAATTCTCAACGCTATTTTTCCAAGTTTCCCAGAGACAATATAGGCTAATGTGATTAAAGGCTAAAACAGACTCATTTTTATTGGTGCAGCACTAATGGGAACTTAAAGGTAACAGGATGGTGGTGGTGGTTCTGGTTTTCAGTAGCAGCACATTGGAGAGGCTTTTAGGGTTTTAATTATCACACACTAGTCCCAGACCAGTGTATCCTGAGTCAATAAAAATGATGTATGGTTTTCTGTTGAGGTGTGTGTGTGTGTGTGTGTGTGTGTGTGTGTGTGTGTGTGTGTGTGTGTGTGTGTGTGTGTGTGTGTGTGTGTGTGTGTGTGTGTGTGTGTGTGTGTGTATGTGTGTGTGTGTGTGTGTGTGTGTGTGTGTGTGTGTGTGTGTGTGTGTGTGTGTGTGTGTGTGTGTGTGGTGTGTGCCCGGTCTCAGGAAACTCACATCCATCCAACAACCCGGTCCATTTAGGCTCTCGACAAAACACTACAGGACTCACTGAGTAATCTGATTGGTTGAGACTGACTGCTGCCACAGACAACTTTACACTTAACGACTAGTGTGAATGAACTGGTATTCTGTATTACGGTAAGGCCTTAACCTTTGTGGCCTCAATTTTCTGTGAGAGGAATCAGTTTCTCTCACTATTTAGTTCTCCTGATACAAAACCATTAGCAGTTCTGGAATGTCTTTATTGATAACACATGGGCACAGAATGCTAATATTGATGTGGAACGTACAATTGTTAAACCAGTAGTGGCTGTCGAACAGCCTAGTCTTATGTAAACTATTCATGTAATCTACTTATGTAAACTATTTATGTAAACGACTCATGTAAATTATGTATGCACACTATTTATGTCAGCTATTTATGTAAACCACTTATGTTGATTATATATATAAACTACTTATGTAAACTATTAATGTAAACTAATTATGTAAACTATTTATGTAATCTATTTATGTAAACTAACAAAAAAATCCACAAATTCTAATGGAGGCAGTCTTAGTTGATCTTTCCCTTGGGTAGGCCTGTAGTGGTTTTATCCAGCCCCCAAAGTCTCTGTCTCATGTAACAACCCACTGGGCACAGCACACACTGTTTGAATCAACATTGTTTGCACATCATTTCAATGAAATTACATTAAACCAACGTGGAATAGACTTTGAATTGTGCCCAGTGGAAATGCAAACTGAGTAAAGTTGAATTTGGCCAATCATTCTCTTATACGCTGTGTGACTCCAGTCTTTTAGAATGTGGGTTTACAGTTTTGATTTTCCTGTTTTAATCCCATGGTGTGACTCACCTGAAAAGGAGGCTTCGTCACACACACAGACAAGGGGAGAAGAGTTCACCACACATTTAGCTCTGGGAAATTGAGTGGAACTCATGTCTCAGCATCATCACAGTCTCTCCCATTCATCCTCTCTGTCTTGAGGTACCATTATTGAGTTACCTTGTTTGTGATATAATAGACTTCCTGAATTAAACTCTAATTGTCTAAAATACATAATAGCATGTTACATAATGGCGTCATACCTTAAAACAAAGCCATGGCTTCAGCACTTTAAAAGGACTCTTGTTCACTAGAGACACAAGGCATGTGTCCGGGAACAATTCATTCATATTGAAAAGGTGAAAAGAGAATGCTGGGATGTTAGTCTGTCCTATGAGGAGCTACAACCACCAAATGTACAGACAATAAGACACTGGAGCCAGACAGACACACACAGACACAGACACAGACACAGACACAGACACAGACACAGACACAGACAGACAGACACAGACAGACAGACAGACAGACAGACAGACAGACAGACAGACAGACAGACAGGCAGGCAGGCAGGCAGACAGACAGACAGACAGACAGACAGACAGACAGACAGACAGACAGACAGACAGACAGACAGACAGACAGACAGACAGACAGACAGACAGACAGACAGACAGACAGACAGACAGACAGACAGACAGACAGACAGACAGACAGGGATAATCAGACCTGTGTGTCCCTGCTTTTGTGTGTGTGTGTGTGCATGCAGACAGATGGACGGTAACAAGTAGTGTCGTCAGTGGTGTGCGTCAGTGAAGGTTCACTGCTGCCAGACAGACATTAGGGGCCAAGGCACCAAGAGCAGAGCAGCTCTTTACAAAGTCAACAAACCTTGACCAATGCTGACAGAACCATGGTGTCTATAGATCATGCACCTCAGACTATGCAAAAGCATATCCCCTGCTATGACTAGCTTGGGGATCCATTTCTCAGGACCTTTCTCAATATGCATTATTTGATATTACAGTGATCTTTCATAATCAAGTAGAAACTGAAAGTGGAATTGTATTGTCATTAATATTATATTGATTCAATATGAGTCTCATTTTACTTATGGGCCTTTTGTGATAAACAAACTCATTGGACTGTATTTACTAATGCAATCAAAGTGATGGATTTTCCCCTCTTCAAAGCAACAACACTGAATAATTATTTTTACATTTTTCTCTAGGTTTCTTCCTAGGTTTTGGCCTTTCTAGGGAGTTTTTCCTAGCCACCATGCTTCTACACCTGCATTGCTTGCTGTTTGGGGTTTTAGGCTGGGTTTCTGTACAGCACTTTGAGATATCAGCTGATGTACGAAGGGCTATATAAATACATTTGAATTGAATTGAAATTTGAATTGAGTAGCAGGGCAATATAAGGGCTGTATAAATACATTTTATTTTATTTTTGTCATTTGTGACTCGTTTCTGGAAACTAGCCATATGTCCAGCGTCACTATTTCACAGGAGAGGCATTCTTTTTTTCATCAAAATGCATTTTTTTGCAGAAATGCCTTCTGGAACATGTGAAACGTAATGTAGTTTAATAACAAATGTATATGCCATCTGTAAATACGAATACCATCGTTAAATTAGGAGCCTAGTTGGTTTAGCTAAGGAAAAAGTCAGGAACCTTCCCGCTAGCCATGATTGGCTGAGTTTAGTTCGGATTCGTCTGCCATGTTGCGCGCTTCTGTCTATAACACGAGCTGCTTAGTATGTGTAGGTAATCCTTTCCAAAGCAGCTTTTTTGAAAGACATTACGAAGAACTGCACAAGTGTTGCTAAGACAGTCCACTCTCTGGAGAACCGAGTTTTGAAATCAGTGGAATGCCCGGTGGAAGCAGAGTATGATAGCTAAGGTAATGGAGAAAATGCAGGTGTTTGATTGCAAATGTAGAGGGAGTCGAAACGAGAACACAAACACCTGTCTCATTTTAGAAGGCGCTCTTATCCACAACGTCTTACAGTAGTGAGTGATTTCATTTCATTTGAATAATAAAAGTGAAAGTGGGGTGGTGTTTGGGGTGGTGGTGGTGGTGGTTGGGTAGGTGAGGTTGGTGGGGGCAGTTGGGGTTGTGGTGGTTGGGGTAGTGAGGGTTGGGGTGGTGGTTGGGATGGTTGAGAAGGTGGTGGTTGGGGTAGTGGTGGGGGTTGGGGTGTTTGGGGTAGTGTTGTTGGTGATGGTGGTGTTGGTGGTTGGGGTGGTGGTTTGAGTGGTTGGGATTGGGGTGGTGGTGGTTGGGGTGGTGGTTGTGGTGGTTGAGGTGGTGCTGGTGCTGGTAGTGGTGGTTGGGGTGGTGCTGATAGTGGTTGTTAGGGTGGTGGTTGGGGTGGTTGAGGTGGTGGTGGTTGTGCTGGTGTTTGGGGTGGTGGTTGGGGTGGTTGGGGTGGTGGTGGCGGTTGGTGTGGCGGTTAGGGTGGTTGTGTTGTTGGTGGTGGTGGTTTGGGTTGTAGTGGTGCCAGTGCTGGTGTTTGGGGTGGTGGTTGGGGTGTTGTTGGTGGTGGTGGTCGGGGTGGTATTGGTGGTGATTGGGGTGGTGTTGGTAGTCGTGGTTGTGGTGGTGCAGGTTGTGGTGGTTGGGGTGGTGTGGGTGGTGTGTTGGTGATTGGGTGGTTGAGGTGGTGCTGATGGTGGTTGGGTTGTTGTTGTGGTGGTGGTGGTTGAGGTTGAGGTGGTAGTGGTTTGGTGGTGGTGGTGGTAGTGGTTAAGGTGGTGGTGGTGGTTAGAGTGGTGGTGGATGGGGTGGTGGTGTTTGGGGTGGTGGTGGTAGTTAGGGTGGTTGAGGTGGTGGTGGTTGTGGTGGTTTAGGTAGGGGTGTTTGGGGTGGTGGTGGTGGTGGATCGGGTGGTGCACCACCACCTCAACCACCACCCCAACCACACCACCTCAACCACCCCAACCCTCACGACCCCAAGCACCACCTAAACCACCACAACCACACCAACCATCATCACCACCACCTCAACCACCCTAACTACCACCACCACCCCAATCACCACCCAAACCACCACCCCAACCACCATCCCAAACTACCACCACCACCTCAAACCCCCAACTACCATCACCACCTCAACCACCACCCCAAACACCAGCACCACCACAACCACCACCCCAACCCTCACGACCCCAACCACCACCACCACCCCAACCACCACCACCTAAACCACCACAACCACCCCAACCATCACCACCATCACCTCAACCATCACCACCACCACCTCAACCACCCTAAATTTACAATTCAGGTTTGGAATGTTATGACCCCAGGAAGATTAGCTGTCATCAATGGCATCAGCTAATGGGGACACTAATAAAATAAAATAAAACATGATGTACCTGATAACTAACTGTTATTGCTGTTGTTTTGTCATGTTCCTTCCCAGCATGCCCTGTGGCTGTTGACCTTTGAACCCTGATGACACCCCAGGCTCTGGGTTCAGTCTGTGGTGAACTGGGGGTCTCTGAGGTGAAGGAACACCTCCCTGCTCTTGCTCCCTGGCTGGTAACTACCCAGACACCGCTAGGGCATGTTGGAGACAAACTACCCGCCACGACAAAACCAATACTGGGTTCGTAGCCCAAGCCATACCTCAATGCGGAAACCACAAGCACTAGACCTACCCATCAGAGAGACTGTTGAGGCTTGTGGGAAACACAGTAATGTCATTTTTGTGTGACTTTGTTTTGTTGAGTTTAGGGGGATGTTATTTGTGTGAGTAATGGTAAATGCTGGGACACAAAGAAAGTGTTCAGAAAGTATTCATACCCCTTGACGTAATCCACATTTTGTTGTGTTACAGCCTGTATCCAAATTGATTTTATAGTCCACCTTTGGCCAATTCAATTGTTTGGACATGAGTTAGAAAGAAACACACCTGTCTAAATATGGTCCAACAGTTGACAGTGCATGTCAGAGCAGAACCTATACCATGAAGTCCCAGGAACTGTCCGTAGATCTCTGGGGAAGGGTATAAAACCATTTATAGAGTCTTCATCATTGGGATATTGAAAAAATATTAAACTAGCCAGACTCTGCCTAGAGCTGGCCGTCCAACCAAACTGAGCAACCGGGCAAGAAGGACCTTGGTCAGAGAGGTAACCAAGAATCCTATGACCACTCTGACAGAATTAAGGATTTCCTTGGCTGAGATGGGAGAACCTGCCAGAAGGACAACAGTCTTTACAGCACTTCGCCAATCTGGGATTTATGGGAGAGTGGCCAGATGGAAGCCACTCCTGAGAAAAAGGCACATGACAGCAAGACTGGAGTTTGCAAAAAGGCACGTGAAAGACTCTGAGATGATAAGGCAAAAGATTCTGTGGTCTGATGAGACAAAAACTAAACTCTTTGGCCTGAATGCAAAGTGCTATATCTAGAGAAAACCAGGCACAGCTCATCACGTTGTCTAACACCATCCTTACCGTGAAACATGGTGGTGGCAGCATTATGCTAAGGGGATGCTTTTCAGCAGCAGGGACTGGGGGACTGGTAAGGATAGAGGGAACAATGAATGGGGCCAAATACAGGCAAATTCTTGATGAGAACCTGCTTCAGAGTGTCTACGACCTCAGACTGGGGCGTTTACATTTCAACAGGACAATGACCTGAAGCATACAGCCAAAGCAACGCTGGAATGGCTTCAGAACAAGAATGTGAAAATCCTTGAGTGGCCCAGCCAAAACCCAGAATTGAATCCCATTAAAAATCTGTGGAAATACTTGAAAATTGCTGTTCACCCCCACTTCCTATCTAACTTAATAGAGCTTGAGAACATCTGCAAGGAAGAATATGAGAAAATACCCAAATACAGATGTGCAAAGCTGATACAGACATACCCAAGACAACTCAAAGCTGTAATCACTTCTAAAGGTGTTTCTACAAAGTATTGACTCAAGGGTGTGAATACTTACTTAAATTAGATATTTCTGTATTTCATTTTCAATCAATTTTCCAAATAAAATACAATCATGGGGTATTGTGTGTATATGGGTGAGACAAAATATCAAATTAATCCATTTTGAAATCAGGCTGTAACACAACAAAATGTGAAATAAGTCAAGTGGTATGCTTTCTGTAGAACACATGCCTCTTCTTCTTCCTCTTCTTCTTCAAACCCTTTCCTTCTTGCTGGGCCACTGAACTCCTGTCAGTTTCAGATACCTGCAGGCTGCAGTATATTCCCATCGACAGAACCAAAGGCCTCTTTACCTGACATGTACAATGGAGCTATAACTCTGAGAATGCCTCTCCTCTATTGATGGATTTTCTATGAGTAGTATTACAGTAATAATATTACAGTAGTAGTATTACAGTAGTAGTATTACAGTAGTAGTTTTACAGTTGTAGTAGTGCAGTAGTAGTATTAGAGTACTAGTATTACAGTAGTAGTATTACAGTAGTAGTATTACAGTAGTAGTATTACAGTATTAGTATTACAGTAGTAGTATTACAGTAGTAGTAGTGCAGTAGTAGTAGTACAGTAGTAATATTACAGTAGTAGTATTACAGCATTAGTATTACAGTATTAGTATTACAGTAGTAGTATTGCAGTAGTAGTATTACAGTATTAGTATTACAGTAGTAATATTACAGTAGTAGTATTACAGTATTAGTATTACAGTATTAGTAGTGCAGTAGTAGTATTACAGTAGTAATATTACAGTAGTAGTATTACAGTAGTAGTATTACAGTATTAGTATTACAGTTGTAGTAGTGCAGTAGTAGTATTACAGTTGTAGTAGTGCAGTAGTAGTATTACAGTATTAGTATTACAGGTGTAAAATTAAAGTAGTAGTATTGCAGTAGCAATATTACATGCATGCTTGTGAGGTGAGGTTACAGCCTTTTAGAATTAAAAAGCTATTTGTTTTTTAAATAAAATGTAGGCAATGAATTGAATGTTTCTACCCAAGCTTCAGACCTATTTGTAGAGTGTTAGAATGGTCTTGTTTCCTGCACTGAGTTGCTGTTCTTGGCAGTAAACAACTCACAGCGTCCAAACCAAAGTCTGTGTGGTCGTAATCTTTTCCCCTCACTCCAAATTGGCTTTTGCATCAGCTTCGGTCTCAGCCTAAGCAAGCCCTCAGAGACTCCACTGAATGTTTTAAATGTTGTTTTGGATGAAAATAAGAGAATACCCCCTCTTCAACATTTCAGCCACTGCTCTCTAACGGCGTTCACTTCACTGTGGGTACTTTCCGTTTCACACAATAAAACAGTCCCTCTATTACGGCTGGGTTAATCTCGTAATGGTGCCCATGTGTTGTGGTTGACTGGTACATTATACGGGTGTCTGGGATATAATGGTGGTGCATCCACCCTCAGATGAATTACATTTTGTTGAGAATATTCAATGCTCTCCTCTGTCTGTGTGTGTCTTTCAATCAATCTCCCAGTGTGATGTCATAGCCCAATATGGTCTGGGTTACCGTAGCGATAAGGAGAGAGATTAGATATATTTCCCCCCCATTAAGATATCTAAGGCTAGCGGAAGTGTGATGGTACTATACAGTAACAACCAGCACAAGGCAGGGATTGCGTGTTGATGAAAGCCCCTCTTGTTAGTTGGCTTTTCCAGCAGTCTGATTGTGAAGTCCATGGTTACCTCCCAAATGGCACCCTTAGGACTCTGGTCAAAAGTAGTGCATCAAATAGGTAATAGGGTGCCATTTTGGGCGCAGCCTATGCTCCACAGATCCCTGTTAGGATAGCAGCGCTACTTCCCACCACAACAAAGTGAAGAACCATGGGAGGGTCCCCCTTGCTTCCAGGCCAATACTCAGGGTGCTCTACCGAGCCAGAGCCAGACATCCGCTGGAAACAGAGCTGTGAATCATATCAAGATCCTGATCCTGTGAGAGGGGAATGGAATGGATTTCAGCTTTTCCACATCGAGACGTTCCAATGTTGAAAGAGAGATAGAGCGAGAGAGAGAGAGAGAGAGAGAGAGAGAGAGAGAGAGAGAGAAAGAGAGAGAGAGAGAGAGACAGAGAGAGAGAGAAAGAGAGAGAACAGGAGAGAGAACAGGAGAGAGAGAGAGAGAGAGAGACAGAGAGAGAGAGAGAGAGAGATGTGACAGAGAGAGGGTGAGAGAGCGAGTGAGAGAGATGAAATACTGAGCTCTGATTGCTCTCCATAGAGAGACACATACAGGTCACAGTAGACTTCTTGAACAGTGGCCCCCAGTAATCCGCCGATAGAACAAAAGAAGGTATATGTTTCTCTCTCTGTGATTCAGACCTTTGAATCAGACCTGTAAATCAGAACATCTAGTGGAAAAAAATGTATGTCCAACAAAGAGAGCCATAGCAGCTACAATGCAACTGTAAGATTGTTAGACTCTTAAACAGTGGCCTTCGGTAACCCGCTGAGAGTATTATTTCACTTCTGCTGCGTTAATCATGAGACTAGCTAGAGAAAAACGGAAGAGGGAGAGTTGTTTTGAAACCCGGCCCGCGTCAGGGTTGTCCGTGTGGCGCCCGAAACTCACCCCCACCTGCTGTCAGTACAGGCTTACAGCACATCTCTCTGGCATGGAGGTGACTACTGTGATCCCTGTTCCCATAGGGGCGTCCCCAGGTCCAGGGGCATGGTAGATACCGACATGCGTGTTTATATAGGGGCCAAACCAGGCCATGGTAGGCTACAGACACACATTTTTAGTCACAGCATAGCGACAAGGAGAAGAAGAGTCTACCATGTTTGGCCCTCTCTATGCCGCAACCTTATGCTTGATTAAAATGTCCGGTGTTTCCAGATTTATATCAAATGTGACCTATAATTCAATACAATATGAGTAAATAGATTTCCTTCCAAAAAACAATAATTAAGAATTTTAAAAAGCAGCTTTTCTGTGTTGGAATGGTATAGGTGTAACACCATTCTACCATTCTGCTGTTGGAGAACACCTACACCATTCTGTTGTTGGGGAACACCTACACTATTCTGTTGTTGGAGAACACCTACACTATTCTGTTGTTGGAGAACACCTACACCATTCTGTTGTTGGGGAACACCTACACCATTCTGTTGTTGGAGAACACCTACACTATTCTGTTGTTGGAGAACACCTACACTATTCTGTTGTTGGGGAACACCTACGCCATTCTGTTGTTGGAGAACACCTACACTATTCTGTTGTTGGAGAACACCTACACTATTCTGTTGTTGGAGAACACCTACGCCATTCTGTTGTTGGAGAACACCTACACCATTCTGTTGTTGGAGAACACCTACACTATTCTGTTGTTGGGGAACACCTACGCCATTCTGTTGTTGGAGAACACCTACACCATTCTGTTGTTGGAGAACACCTACACTATTCTGTTGTTGGAGAACACCTACACTATTCTGTTGTTGGAGAACACCTACGCTATTCTGTTGTTGGAGAACACCTACACTATTCTGTTGTTGGAGAACACCTACACTATTCTGTTGTTGGAGAACACCTACACTATTCTGTTGTTGGAGAACACCTACACTATTCTGTTGTTGGAGAACACCTACACCATTCTGTTGTTGGGGAACACCTACACCATTCTGTTGTTGGAGAACACCTACACTATTCTGTTGTTGGAGAACACCTACGCCATTCTGTTGTTGGAGAACACCTACACTATTCTGTTGTTGGAGAACACCTACGCCATTCTGTTGTTGGAGAACACCTACACCATTCTGTTGTTGGGGAACACCTACACTATTCTGTTGTTGGAGAACACCTACACTATTCTGTTGTTGGGGAACACCTACACTATTCTGTTGTTGGAGAACACCTACACTATTCTGTTGTTGGAGAACACCTACACTATTCTGTTGTTGGAGAACACCTACACTATTCTGTTGTTGGAGAACACCTACACCATTCTGTTGTTGGGGAACACCTACACCATTCTGTTGTTGGAGAACACCTACACTATTCTGTTGTTGGAGAACACCTACACTATTCTGTTGTTGGAGAACACCTACACTATTCTGTTGTTGGAGAACACCTACACTATTCTGTTGTTGGAGAACACCTACACTATTCTGTTGTTGGGGAACACCTACACCATTCTGTTGTTGGAGAACACCTACACTATTCTGTTGTTGGAGAACACCTACACTATTCTGTTGTTGGAGAACACCTACACTATTCTGTTGTTGGAGAACACCTACACCATTCTGTTGTTGGGGAACACCTACACTATTCTGTTGTTGGAGAACACCTACACTATTCTGTTGTTGGAGAACACCTACACCATTCTGTTGTTGGGGAACACCTACACTATTCTGTTGTTGGAGAACACCTACACTATTCTGTTGTTGGAGAACACCTACACTATTCTGTTGTTGGAGAACACCTACACTATTCTGTTGTTGGGGTACACCTACACTATTCTGTTGTTGGAGAACACCTACACCATTCTGTTGTTGGAGAACACCTACACCATTCTGTTGTTGGAGAACACCTACACTATTCTGTTGTTGGAGAACACCTACACTATTCTGTTGTTGGGGAACACCTACACCATTCTGTTGTTGGGGAACACCTACACCATTCTGTTGTTGGAGAACACCTACACGATTCTGTTGTTGGAGAACACCTACACCATTCTGTTGTTGGAGAACACCTACACTATTCTGTTGTTGGAGAACACCTACACTATTCTGTTGTTGGAGAACACCTACACCATTCTGTTGTTGGGGAACACCTACACTATTCTGTTGTTGGAGAACACCTACACCATTCTGTTGTTGGGGAACACCTACACTATTCTGTTGTTGGAGAACACCTACACTATTCTGTTGTTGGAGAACACCTACACTATTCTGTTGTTGGGGAACACCTACACTATTCTGTTGTTGGAGAACACCTACACTATTCTGTTGTTGGAGAACACCTACACCATTCTGTTGTTGGGGAACACCTACACTATTCTGTTGTTGGAGAACACCTACACTATTCTGTTGTTGGAGAACACCTACACCATTCTGTTGTTGGGGAACACCTACACTATTCTGTTGTTGGAGAACACCTACACCATTCTGTTGTTGGAGAACACCTACACTATTCTGTTGTTGGAGAACACCTACACTATTCTGTTGTTGGAGAACACCTACACTATTCTGTTGTTGGAGAACACCTACACTATTCTGTTGTTGGAGAACACCTACACTATTCTGTTGTTGGAGAACACCTACACTATTCTGTTGTTGGAGAACACCTACACCATTCTGTTGTTGGGGAACACCTACACTATTCTGTTGTTGGAGAACACCTACACTATTCTGTTGTTGGAGAACACCTACACCATTCTGTTGTTGGGGAACACCTACACTATTCTGTTGTTGGAGAACACCTACACTATTCTGTTGTTGGAGAACACCTACACTATTCTGTTGTTGGGGAACACCTACACCATTCTGTTGTTGGAGAACACCTACACCATTCTGTTGTTGGGGAACACCTACACTATTCTGTTGTTGGAGAACACCTACACTATTCTGTTGTTGGAGAACACCTACACCATTCTGTTGTTGGGGAACACCTACACCATTCTGTTGTTGGAGAACACCTACACTATTCTGTTGTTGGAGAACACCTACACTATTCTGTTGTTGGGGAACACCTACGCCATTCTGTTGTTGGAGAACACCTACACTATTCTGTTGTTGGAGAACACCTACACTATTCTGTTGTTGGAGAACACCTACGCCATTCTGTTGTTGGAGAACACCTACACCATTCTGTTGTTGGAGAACACCTACACTATTCTGTTGTTGGGGAACACCTACGCCATTCTGTTGTTGGAGAACACCTACACCATTCTGTTGTTGGAGAACACCTACACTATTCTGTTGTTGGAGAACACCTACACCATTCTGTTGTTGGGGAACACCTACACTATTCTGTTGTTGGAGAACACCTACACTATTCTGTTGTTGGAGAACACCTACACTATTCTGTTGTTGGAGAACACCTACACTATTCTGTTGTTGGAGAACACCTACACTATTCTGTTGTTGGAGAACACCTACACTATTCTGTTGTTGGAGAACACCTACACTATTCTGTTGTTGGAGAACACCTACACTATTCTGTTGTTGGAGAACACCTACACTATTCTGTTGTTGGAGAACACCTACACCATTCTGTTGTTGGAGAACACCTACACTATTCTGTTGTTGGAGAACACCTACACCATTCTGTTGTTGGAGAACACCTACACTATTCTGTTGTTGGAGAACACCTACACTATTCTGTTGTTGGAGAACACCTACACTATTCTGTTGTTGGGGAACACCTACACCATTCTGTTGTTGGGGAACACCTACACTATTCTGTTGTTGGGGTACACCTACACCATTCTGTTGTTGGAGAACACCTACACTATTCTGTTGTTGGAGAACACCCACACTATTCTGTTGTTGGGGTACACCTACAACATTCTGTTATTGCAATAACCATTCTGTTATTGGGGTAAGCCACACCATTCTGTTGAGAAGCTGCTTTTTAACATACTCAATTACCATTTTCTGGAAGAAAAACTATTTCACTCATTGTAATGAATTGTAGATCATATTTCATAGAAATCTGGAAACACCAGACAGTTACTTTAATCAACAGTTATATGGTCATTTGTTGGTTGTTTTTCTCTGCGTTGTTGGGAAGGGCCTGTAAAGGAAGCATTTCACTGTTTGTCTACACCTGTTGTTTACCAATCATGTTCCGAATTAAAATTAGATTTGATTGGCCTGATTGGCCTCTCCTCTAGACCACTGATTGGCCTGCTCAAGAGCAGGGGTTCCCAAACTGTTTCACTCAGGCCTCCCTTTCAGCATTGGGGTACACTGAGCCTACGAGTGACTAGAGAATGCCAGCTAACCCTGGTATATAAAGTGCAGCAGAAGGACTTTCTGAGCGCACAAGCACTGTTCATGACACAAGCTGTTCACACGCCTCTTGTTGGCAGAGAGGTTTAAAGCTTTCACAGGTTTAAAGCTTATTTCCTGCAATTCTACACATTTCATCATGGAGCGCAGAGAAAAATTTGCAGTTTAAAAGCTAATTTTCTTGCAATTCTATAAATGTTTCCATTTCTAATGTGTATTCATGTGATATTTGAGTGACTCAAACATTACAACAATATCTATGGGCTAAAAAACTAGCGAAAAAACGTGACATGGGCTAGTTGATCTGGACATTTCATTTTAGTTATAAATAGTTCTAAGGTATGCAATGACTGACATGACAGTAGGAAAACTACCCAATTTTGAAATTGCACCTTATGCATTTTACTATTAGAACTTTCAAGAGCAAGTTGACTGAGTTCCTTAAAAAAAAAAAATGTGCCCCCTGCCGACCCCTCAGTTTGGGAAACTGCTCTAGACCGCTGATTGGCCAGCTCATCCTCCTCTAGATCGCTGATTGGCCAGCTCATCCACGTCTAGACCACTGATTGGCCAGCTCATCCTCCTCTAGACCATTGATTGGCCAGCTCATCCTCCTCTAGACCGCTGACTCGTTCTCTGGAGTATGACAACATCGTCTATGAGTAAATAGCAAGCATTTTGTAAACGTTCTGTTTGAGATACAAGTTTGGGGTGGGGTTTTTCAAGTGTTTTTTCCCCAATTTATACATTGGCCACAAATACAACTATAGGACGAGTCAACAACACTATTTGGGTATGAGTTATCAGAATATGAACTTTTATAAGTGAGATTTTCACTGGACAGCTACATTAATTTTATTTTGTTTATCTGTTTGTTAATTTTGGGGGTTTATTCTAAGAATCTTTCGCTAAACAATCACGTTTTTTGACTGAGATAAGGTAAAAACCCAAATGCATCGAACATCACTGTAAGGGTTCTCGTCCTCCTCTTCTGAGGAGGAGTAGCGAGAAGGATCGGAGGACCAATGCGCAGCGTGGTAAGTGTCCATTATGTTTTTTAATAAAGACAATAGAACACTCAAACAAAACAACAAACGATGACGTGAATATACAAAACCGAAAATAGTACCGTGTGGACCAAACACAAGTGAAACCCAGGCTACCTAAGTATGATTCTCAATCAGGGACAACAATTGACAGCTGCCTCTGATTGAGAACCAAACTCAAAAAACAACAGTGAAAAACAAACATAGACTGCCCACCCAACTCACGCCCTGACCATACTAAAACAAAGATATAATAACAGAAC
This sequence comes from Oncorhynchus mykiss, assembly GCF_013265735.2. Classification (NCBI taxonomy): domain Eukaryota; kingdom Metazoa; phylum Chordata; class Actinopteri; order Salmoniformes; family Salmonidae; genus Oncorhynchus; species Oncorhynchus mykiss. The sequence goes on from NC_048566.1 coordinate 93,207,897, forward strand.
TAAGGTCAGAACGTGACAATCACCTCAATTGACAGCAATGGATGATCAGCAATGCATGGCTCTGAAGAACTCTTCTAAGGAACTCCTGTTCTCTCTAAGACTCAGGTCAGAATGGGACATTTGGTACTTTTACCTGGCATTCATCTTACCCATGTTAGCAGTAGGAGGTATGCTGTAGGACAAATGTACTGTTCAATACACAGACAGGCAGTCCAGAGCCTAGAAATATAATTACTGGAACGGACATCTCCATTTAAGTCAATGTTATGTGATGGGCTTTGTCCTTTCTAATTCTATTTCTATGTGACCATGATGGCAGAGTTAGTTGGTTAGCCCTGTGGTGTGGGAAGTTCAGCCAAGCCAACCCTAGTTCCTGTAAGTGCTGTGATGGTGATGACACATTAGGCTGCAGTACATTCAGCTCAACCATCTGGAGCTCTAACTGCAGGCCAAACACAGGCGGGAGAGATGGACGGACGTGCACCAGCATGCCAACTGTTTCCATGACCACCCAGAGTCAATCTATCAGATGAGAGAATGTCATCGCCGGGCAGGATACTGATGATCAACGGTTAAGAACATCTGAGGGATCATTCGTATGTATGATACATGGAAAAAGGGAGCAAGCCAAGACAAAGCATTGACATGATCCATGCCAGACAACTTCATGAATAACAATGTCCAGGACTCAAAAGCACTTTGAATGAAGAAGAGAATTTCCCTTGAACAATATTTTTAGTCAAGGTCTAGATTTAGGCCTAATCTGATTGCTGGGAAACCAGCCAAAAATCTGAACAGCCTAGTTGAAATTGGGATTAGATAAATAAATCTGTAAACTGGGTAATGTCCAGGTAATGAATGAAAATCTTCTGTGTCACCTCCCTCCATACAGTTCCTGTGATCAGGAATGCTTGTTCACTTCCATACCTTCTGTACTTCTATTTAATTAAAGGGCTGTGATGTTTGTCTTGTTTACAGCACAGTGAGGTCCCACATGTGGTCCCAAACACCTTGTTGAGACAGTCATCTAACTATCTTACTGTAGTACAGTTTCACCAGTGTGTGTGTGTGTGTGTGTGTGTGTGTGTGTGTGTGTGTGTGTGTGTGTGTGTGTGTGTGTGTGTGTGTGTGTGTGTGTGTGTGTCCTAGATAAAATGTGATTTGTCTGCTAGGTGGAGGATTAGGAAACTAAAGTTTTCCCTCGTCAGTCTGCTTGCTCACCTCTGTCCCACATCGCTTTGCCCTTCATGTTGCATAGAGAGAGAAAGTACATATTTTCGGGCAACGCGCTGCTGCTGCATAATTGAAAAATGCAGAGTATCGAATGAACGGCCGCAACCCAGGTGTGTGTAAGTAAACAGTAAGTTCAGGAATGCTGTAGCTTGAGAAAACAGTTTTTTTTTTTTTGTGAACCTAGGTAGCTGTGAAGCGAAGGTGGGGAAATGAAAACAACTTGCTATGAATGCAGGGTCTCAGAGAGAGAGAGAGAGAGGAGTAAAGGCGACATGTGCTGACGAGAGCCAGAAAGCAGCCAGGTCTAATACACAGTCACTGAAACTCTACGAAGACCTCGCCTCTAGTTCCCTTTCCCCATCCTTCAGCAGAGCCAAGATGTACTGTGTTGGTTTGGTTACACCTCCACCACAGTTGCTGAATTTGGTGCTGGAAAGGACCATGTTAAAGTAAAATATCTGAGCCTTTACAGTATGGTTCGGATCGGCACCATAAATGAATTAAGACCAAACTACTTTTCTCAGAATAGGATTTAAGAGCACAGAGATAGTGTGTTGGTTTTACAGCATTCCAGACAGTTGATGTTGTGGTGAGGACACACACTTAACAACTACGACCCAAGCATTTTCAGAATGTGGTTGTGAAATCATCCCAGCACTCCTCTTCCTCTCTCTCTTTCCATCCCTCCCTCTCCTCCAGCCCCTCACACTCTCTCTCTCTCTCCCTCTGTTTCTAAGCCAAAGCAACAAACACTACTGTTAAAATTCAATGTGAGTCAAAATGTGGTCTGAAAGTAACTTCCAAAGCCCTCTGTGTCTCACAACCCAGCCATTCTTTTAATGAGAACGACCACTGGTCTCACCGGAGTTGGACTGGGACAGATTGTCTTAGTTTGACAATACCAGTCTGGCTGTCGGGGAATAAGCTACAATGTGTGTGTGTGTGTGTGTGTGTGTGTGTGTGTGTGGTCTCTTTATAGAACAGTGACGCTGCCCCTAACTCATGTACCACACATCCTCTCCATACATTACTTAAACACTGTAAGAGCCACCTCTCCTCAGCAGAATGACTTTACAACTCTAATCCTGACTATAGATCAACAGGCAAGAACATACAGTATAATGCATTACAGTGTACTATGTAGTGTGAGGTTTGCACTGCATTTTGGCAGCCATTTTATGCAATGTTAGCTGGAAGAAAGCATGACTTAAATCCACATTTGTACATTTCTCTCACCTTGTTGAAATTGAGAAGTTTTTACATTTCCTTACAGTGCTGATTTTAAATGTCATTCCAATCAGAAGTAATCATTTTTTATCCCAGAATCATTTGATTATACTGAGCTGTTCCCTTTGTTTGTTCACAGTTTACACATACAGAGAAGTCAGAGGTTGGAGTCATTAAAACTCGTTTTTCAGCCACTCCACAAATTTCTTGTTAACAAACTATAGTTTTGGCAAGTCAGTTAGGACGTCTACTTTGTGCATGACACAAGTAATTTTTCCAATAATTGTTTACAGACAGATTTTTCACTTATAATTCACTGTACCACAATTTCAGTGGGTCAAAAGTTTACATACACTAAGTTGACTGTGCCTTTAAACAGTTTGGAAAATTACAGAAAATTATGTCATGGCTTTAGAAGCTTCTGATTGAGGCTAATTGAAATCATTTGAGTCAATTGGAGGTGTACCTGTGGATGTATTTCAAGGCCTACTTTTAAACTCAGTGCCTCTTTGCTTGACATCATGGGAAAATCAAAAGAAATGAGGCAAGGCATCAGAAAATATTTTGTAGACCTCCATAAGTCTGGTTCATCCTTGGGAGCAATTTCCAAACGCCTGAAGGTGCCAAGTTCATCTGTACAAACAATAGTACGCAAGTATAAACACCATGGAACCACACAGCTATTATACTGCTCAGGAAGGAGATGCGTTCTGTCTCCTAGAGATTAACGTACTTTGGTGCGAAAAGTGGAACTCAATCCCAGAACAACAGCAAAGGACCTTGTGAAGATGCTGGAGGAAACAGGTACAAAGTATCTATATCCACAGTAAAACAAGTCCTATATCGACATAACCTGAAAGGCCGCTCAGCAAGGAAGAAGCCACTGGCAAAATGACTTAAGGACAACAAAGTCAAGGTATTGGAGTGACCATCACAAAGCCTTGACCTCAATCCTATAGAAAATGTGTGGGCAGAACTGAAAAAGCATGTGCGAGCAAGGAGGCTAACAAACCTGAATCAGTTACACCAGCTCTGTCAGGAGGAATGGGTCAAATATCCCCCAACTTATTGTGGGAAGCTTGTGGAAGGCTACCCAAAACATTTGACTCAAGTTAAACAATTTGAAAGCAATGCTACCAAATACTAATTGAGTGAATGTACACTTCTAACCTACTGAGAATGTGATGAAAGAAACAAAAGCTGAAATAAATCATTCTCTCTACTATTATTCTGACATTTCACTTTCTTAAAATAAAGTGGTGATCCTAACTGACCTAAGACAAGGAATTTTTACTAGGATTAAATGTCAGGAATTGTGAAAACTGAGTTTAAATGTATGTGGCTAACACCGAATTCGAATCGGCTGCGCGCATGCGCCATCATGCATAAATGGATTTTGTCCCCCCACAGCAAACACGATCATGACATGCAGGTTAAAATATCAAAACAAACTGAGCCAATTATATTAATTTGTGGACAGGCCGTAAAGCATTAAACATGTATGGCAATTTAGCTATCTAGCTTGCTGTTGCTAGCTAATTTGTCCTATTTAGCTAGCTTGCTGTTGCTAGCTAATTTGTCCTATCTAGCTAGTTTGCTGTTGCTAGCTAATTTGTCCTGGGACATAAACATTGAGTTGTTATTTTACCTGAAATGCACAAGGTCCTCTACTCCAACAACTAATCCACACATAAAACGGTCAACCAAACAGTTTTTAGTCATCTCTCTTCCTTCCATGATTTTTCTTCTCTTGACTCTATATTGCGATTTGGCAACATACATAAATTAGGTGCATTGCCGCTACTGACTTTGTTCGTCTTCAGTCACCCACGTGGGCAGGGGCGAAAATCTGATATCAACTTTGGAGGAAACAATTACATACAATTTTCTCAAGAGCAATTCCTGAGGGGGACACCAAAAGCTGTGCTGTAACACATAGCCTACATTGTAATATGTTAAATGTATATTGAGGAACCATAATTACTACTACTGGATAATTGATAGGTACAGTAGTTAACTGAAGGGTTGTCCCAACGTGTTAAAATGTTTAAATCATTATAATACTACTAATAATAGTTATAGCAGTGTTCCTTATCAGTCCAGTATTTATGCAGCTATTTTAATTTACAACCAGCAATACCAAGCAAGGCCAGCAGGTGGTAATGATGGTACACTGTATGGGTGCAGGTTTCATAAATATAATGAACATGGTGCGATCTCATCTCAAACAATCTCCATTGAGAACCATCACAAAGTTGGTCTCCGCACTGAACTGACCTTTTTATTGATATTTTTCTGATTCATTTATATAGTCAATAAATATGTGCCACTGGTTTGAGTCTATTACAACATCTTTACAAGAACAAAATGCTCAGAATAAGTACAGTTCTAAAAGCAAGATAACTACTTCAATGAAAAACCCAAACAAATCAACCAAAATATCCTTCAGAAATACTTAGTTATTGTTCAGTCATTGTCTAAACTCTTCAAACAACAGCTAGGGACAAGTATGTCACACAAAGTATGCAATTTTAAATAAAATAAAATAAAATAAAGAATTAGTAAGTGTACTGTCATGTGCTAAAAACAACTAAACAAAATAACAAATATCATACTATACACCAGGGGTTCTCAAACAGGGTAGGTGGACCCCTAGGGGTCCCTGGTGTAATGGCAAGGGGTCCATGAAATAAAAAAGTGTAATGAACGTATTCAGCAGCACAAGGATTCCAGTAACTTTACATATAACATAGAGGGGGTGGAGGTCCCTGAGGACCACTCAAAACATTGCCTGCCTTTCCTCAAAATATGCAGGGGTTCCAGTACTAAAAAAAGGTTGAGAACCACTGCTATACACACTACTGAACAAAATAACCAAACCTATGTTTGAGGGTTACAATGGATCCAACAAATTTCTGGCAGATATTTTCCCTCAAGACTGTCCAGACTGTCTTTATGTACATTACAGACAAAATTCTGATCAGCACCTCAACTTGGTCAACCAACCCCCGCACCTCCACTGGAAGCCTCCTGAGGACCTCTGCTGCCTCTCAACTGCTGCTACAGGTGTATTTGTTGCGAAAGAAAGGCAACTGCCCTGAAAGAGAATCTATGTTCAGCTCAGGGTACTGATCTAGAGACTCCCCCGTGAGAAGCACTCTTTCCAACTTTTACAGAATGTTTAGACTGTCCTGGTCAAAACGGTCGCCAAACTGAACCTCCACACCATCCAACAACTTTTAAAAAATTCTGCCCTATAGTGATCCACTGCTTTGCCAGCAAATCGTCTTGAGTGTGTCTCAATGGATTCAATCAATGTTGTTGCTTTCTCATACAGTGCAAGGTAGCTTTCGTCATTTCTACTGTTTACCCCACGCGCTGGATAACTGGACACTGATTGGATTTAGCTGATGTGCTGTTACAGTTACACAGTGGCGGTGGGTTTGGCAGTTTGGATGTGCTGTGAATTTTACAATGGCTTTTCTCCAGTTCCTAAATCCTGCACTAATGAAGGCAGCATCGGCTCTTTGGTCAAAAGATGTCTGGCTTGAAAAACCTTGGCTACAGTGAAAACAACACTCCTTTTACTGATGGATTATAATGTAGCCAGGGGAAATCGCGAAACCATCTCTCTTGAAACATCAACACTCTGTTGGCAAGAGATTGCGGTTCTATAAATTGTGCGTGTGGCTGATATGGTTTTGTGCCATCACTGAGGTAGCTGGACAATGCTGTGCCACTGTCCCCTATACTGGTGCTGCTGGCAACAAGGTTGACACCTGGTCCTGCCGTGGCTGTGCCACTGTCCCCTATACTGGTGCAGCTGGCAACAAGGTTGACACCTGGTCCTGCCGTGGCTGTGACACTGTCCCCTATACTGGTGCTGCTGGCAACAAGGTTGACACCTGGTCCTGCCGTGGCCGTGCCACTGTCCTCTGAAGTCTCTCTTTGGCTCTTCCCCTTTCACCACCCTCACTGACTCACAGTCTGTCTCCTAGAAAATAAATAAGGTGTTTGCCGTACTCCTAACTACCAGTACCCAAAACTGCACAATTAATCACAACAGCAATACCATTGCCTTAAACAAATCTTAGTTCAGTCACCAGTTTAAGTTGAGAGAGGGGGTATCCATGGCATTTTCCAATTATTTCCCTATTTTACAAGTCAAAATAATGTAGAACCTTTCATAATGTTGCCAAACAAAGACTCAACAAACTTACCTGAGACTCCCTGTCTCTGCCAGTCTGTCCCTGCCCATCTGTCTCTGCCAGTCTGTCCCTGCCCATCTGTCTCTGCCAGTCTGTCTCTGCCAGTCTGTCCCTGCCCATCTGTCCCTGCCAGTCTGTCTCTGCCAGTCTGTCCCTGCCCATCTGTCCCTGCCAGTCTGTCTGTGTCAGTCTGTCCCTGCCCATCTGTCCCTGCCCACCTGTCCCTGCCAGTCTGTCCCTGCCCATCTGTCCCCAGCTCTGCTGTCTGTGTGCCCTCTGTTGCCTGCTCTGCCAGTCTGTCCCTGCCCATCTGTCCCCAGCTCTGCTGTCTGTGTGCCCTCTGTTGCCTGCTCTGCCAGTCTGTCCCTGCCCATCTGTCACCAGCTCTGCTGTCTGTGTGCCCTCTGTTGCCTGCTCTGCCAGTCTGTCCTTGCCCATCTGTCCCCAGGTCTGCTGTCTGTGTGCCCTCTGTTGCCTGCTCTGCCAGTCTGTCCCTGCCCATCTGTCCCCAGCTCTGCTGTCTGTGTGCCCTCTGTTGTCTGCTCTGCCAGTCTGTCCCTGCCCATCTGTCCCCAGCTCTGCTGTCTGTGTGCCCTCTGTTGCCTGCTCTGCCAGTCTGTCCCTGCCCATCTGTCCCCAGCTCTGCTGTCTGTGTGCCCTCTGTTGCCTGCTCTGCCAGTCTGTCCCTGCCCATCTGTCCCCTGCTCTGCTGTCTGTGTGCCCTCTGTTGCCTGCTCTGCCAGTCTGTCCCTGCCCATCTGTCCCCAGGTCTGCTGTCTGTGTGCCCTCTGTTGCCTGCTCTGCCAGTCTGTCCCTGCCCATCTGTCCCCAGCTCTGCTGTCTGTGTGCCCTCTGTTGCCTGCTCTGCCAGTCTGTCCCTGCCCATCTGTCCCCAGCTATGCTGTCTGTGTGCCCTCTGTTGCCTGCTCTGACAGTCTGTCCCCAGCTCTGCTGTCTGTGTGCCCTCTGTTGCCTGCTCTGCCAGTCTGTCCCTGCCCATCTGTCCCCAGCTCTGCTGTCTGTGTGCCCTCTGTTGCCTGCTCTGCCAGTCTGTCCCTGCCCATCTGTCCCCAGCCCTGCTGTCTGTGTGCCCTCTGTTGCCTGCTCTGCCAGTCTGTCCCTGCCCATCTGTCCCCAGCTCTGCTGTCTGTGTGCCCTCTGTTGCCTGCTCTGCCAGTCTGTCCCTGCCCATCTGTCCCCTGCTCTGCTGTCTGTGTGCCCTCTGTTGCCTGCTCTGCCAGTCTGTCCCTGCCCATCTGTCCCCAGGTCTGCTGTCTGTGTGCCCTCTGTTGCCTGCTCTGCCAGTCTGTCCCTGCCCATCTGTCCCCAGCTCTGCTGTCTGTGTGCCCTCTGTTGCCTGCTCTGCCAGTCTGTCCCTGCCCATCTGTCCCCAGCTCTGCTGTCTGTGTGCCCTCTGTTGCCTGCTCTGCCAGTCTGTCCCCAGCTCTGCTGTCTGTGTGCCCTCTGTTGCCTGCTCTGCCAGTCTGTCCCTGCCCATCTGTCCCCAGCTCTGCTGTCTGTGTGCCCTCTGTTGCCTGCTCTGCCAGTCTGTCCCTGCCCATCTGTCCCCAGCCCTGCTGTCTTTGTGCCCTCTGTTGCCTGCTCTGCCAGTCTGTCCCTGCCCATCTGTCCCCAGCTCTGCTGTCTGTGTGCCCTCTGTTGCCTGATCTGCCTAATGCCATCATTGTGAATCATTTCCATTAGCATTTCACTTCTTTCTAATGAACATTTGATCAACTAGTGTTAGGCTACTAGGGTTCTTGCTTTGCGTTTTAGTGTACTGAAAAATACTCTGATGTCTTTTTACTTTTTTCTGACAGACTGGCAGTCTGGCTAGCTACACACACACACACACACACACACACACACACACACACACACACACAGTGTGTAGGTTATTTACAGTAGGAGATGGGCTTCTATCATCCAATCTTCTATCATTCTATATAGGCTTCGATCTAAAAGGTAGCTAGCAAATGTGAAACGGATTGCAGTGACAAAAGTTGACAGCTGTATGAGTTCACCATTTACACAACATATGCTGCAACCTTTTGTCATTTTAATATAGTTTGTTTCATATTGGCTGGCTTCCAACAATAGCTGAACTTGCAAAGCTAGCGAGCACCAATTCCGTTTCTGTGGTGTTTGCTATAATCTTTGCTATTGTCAGTACTCCAAGATCAGCACACGTGCCTCAAAGTCCCATAGCGACAATTTAGTTTTTGCAACGAGACCATTAAAAATATTTAAGACAATGGTAGATGAGACTGTAGTTCTTTTCAGTTGGGAGTTCAGTTTATCGCTAACCTTATCACAGGGACTTTGAAGCACTACAGCTGCATGCTGATCTTGGAATAAACTGACGATAGCAAAGATTCCATCTTTGACGACGCCACATAAATGGAATAGGTACTAGCTAGCTTAATAGTTCATTTTTGCCCGCTAGCTCTGCAAATTCAACTAGTGTGTGTGTAAACCCAGCCAACATAAAAAATAAAACATTGCTATGTCGTGATTGACTGCATTAACCTCACGTCAGTTACGTGCATTGAGTGCCTTTCAGAAAGTAGATATGAACCCTCTGTTACCTGCCAGATAAGGAACTGGCAGTGGATCAAACCATTGTGAGGCAAAGGGCGGGGGGTCGCAATCTTTTGAAACTTAAAAACACGCTATTAATTGTCTATAATCAGCACAAGTGCTTTCATTGCGTATTATTAATATCATTGAAATTACATAGTTATGTTTACAGTGATATATTGGGGGGACAAATCAAAATTTTCCCAGGATGGGGGGGTCGTGTCTACCCCGTCCCCCCTGGGATTTCCGCCTATGCACGTGGGTATAACCAATGAGGAGATGGCACGTGGGTACCTGCTTCTATAAACAAATGAGGAGATGGGAGAGGTAGGACTTGCATAGCGATCTGCGTCAGAAATAGAACTGACTTCTATTTTAGCCCTTGGCAACTCAGACGCTCGCGCGAGCAGTGTGGGTGCAATAACTGAATAATATAGATTTCTAAATGTATTTTGCACACGACGCGAGCGGTGTAGCCAGCCTGTAAGTTGTATGTAAACTTCCGACTTTAACTGTAGCAGGGGTTTTAACAGTCGTGCCTTAATGTAAATGTAAGCCGACTCACATCTTCTCTTACAGTTCATTATAACTCTCTCTATATTTCCTACACACACAAACACATTCAGACACTCACACACACACACACACACACACAGACACACACAGACACACACACACACACACACACACACACAAAGGGCATATTTCTATCCACCGAGCTCTGTTGTGACCTAAATAGCAGACCAAACCTACTGTACATGTACGGAAACTTGAGCTTTACAAAGTGGGAAAGTCTATTCCTCTCAAAGTAAAACCATACGATACGTTCCCCTCTGCTATATTATTGCAGCTGTAGCATAACATTGCTGGTTAGGGAGAATAGAAGGTGTTGGCAACACAAGTTTATAGTCTCAGCATGGAGTCAATAAAATATAATACAACTTCACTTGTCCGTCATTGTGAATCGGAGGTGTCTTTTACCTGACAATACAATGCACCTTTATTTGTCTGTTGTGAAAAGGAAATGTGTCTTTGGTGGTCTTCTGACTTTCCCCCCAGACACCACACACTGTGTTACAGCTCTCCTATGATCTCAAATCAATTAGAAACTACAAGTCTAGAATGATCTTCTCACACGTATACGAGCTTAACTAGGCTCTCTCTCTCTCTCTCTCTCTCTCTCTCTCTCGTTATTAATGTGATATTCCTCAGAGATTACATTCCTCCCCCAACCACCACGTTTCACCGTCTCCCTCCTGGATGCTCTGTTTACATATTTGTGAACTACGTTGACAGATTGCTGTCCAAAGATAGAGCCATGTGAAGCTACCGTGTAGGTTCAACTATGACCGAGGGTCGTCAGGAGTACCTCATGGTTCCATGCAAACTCAAAGTCTGTGTCCCAAATAGAACATTATTCCCTACACAGTGCACTATGTTTGACCTGAGCCCTATGGGCCCTGGTCAAAAGTAGTATACACCGAATAAGAAACAGGGTGCCATTTGGGATGCATCCAAATCGTCTGACGATACCCCTCAGGCATTTGCGTATCATACCTCCGTCTAGAACAAAAAAGCAATGCTGGTAGTGGTGATGGTGCTCCCAACACTTATCATTGTTAACACACATTTCATTGGTCACGTCCACAGTATACAGTAGGGATAAAAGGTACAGTGAAATCAACATACTACTGTCATTTATCTTTTAATAAAGTAGTCTACAAAGAAAGTGTGGCTTTTACTTAAAGGTTAAAAGTTCAATTAAATTCAAATAAATACTTGTCAGTGGTAGAAATCTATTAAGCTCCCAGAAGCAGAGTTGTCAACCATCCTCTGTTGGGTAAGCAAGATAGAGTTGTAAAGGTGAAAAGATTGAGTGGTTTGGATTTAAAGTATTTTGGGGAATACTTTTTGTTTTACCCATTTAGAACACCCATCATCAACATCAACATTCTCTGAGACAATAGTTTCCAAAGGTCTTCTTTTCAGCAGTCTCCCTGTCATATTAACAGGTGACATTCAATTTGTGATTGTCATATTCATACTCATCAATTAATGTCTGGATGTCTGGTTCCAGACCAAACCAGATGCTGCCAGAGGGCTCCTGGGAGGGGATCAGTTGTTCTGTTTAAAAGTAAATGTGTCCTTCCATCACAGCTCACGGAGCACACATCAATTCAGATAAACCTCTCGAAACAGGAACATCTTTCTTTTATATTGTACATCTATTTTATTGTTCTTTTGTATTTCATTTTCTCTCTCTATCCCCCCCCCCCCTCTCTCTCTCTCTCTCTCTCTCTCTCTCTCTCTCTCTCTCTCTCTCTCTCTCTCCCCTTTCTTTCTCTCTCTCTCTCCCCTTTCTCTCTCTACCCCCCTCTCTCCATCTCACCCTCTCTCTGTCTCTCCCCCTCTCCATCTCTGTTTCTCGCCCCCCCCTCTCTCTCTCTCTCTCTCTCCCTCCATCTGTCTCTCACCCTCTCTACCTCTCTGACATAATATAGAAATCACAATGATGTCGGCTGATAAAGACTTTATAAAACTATATCAACCCAACCAGAAATACAAGTTATACTGTACAATAACAATGGTAGACACAAATAAACATACATATTGCTCCAAAACAAGAGTTACTAAAACAAGAATTATGACAAACTGACTAATACAGTAGACTGAGACAACAAATCAGCTGCTCAGTCCACAGTTCCACACCAGCCAAAACACAACCAGAGAGACCAGAGAGAACAGAGAGAACAGAGAGACAGGAGAGACCAGAGAGACCAGAAAGACCATAGAGAACAGAGAGAGACCAGAGAGGCCATAGAGAGCCAAAACACAACCAGAGAGACCAGAGAGAAGAGAGAGACCAGAGAGACAGGAGAGACCAGAGAGACAGGAGAGACCAGAGAGACCAGAGAGACCAGACAGACCAGAGAGAGACCAGATTGACCAGAGACAATAGAGAGACCATAGAGAACAGAGAGAGACCATAGAGAACAGCAGAGAGAGACCAGAGAGACCATAGAGAACATAGAGAGACCATAGAGAACATAGAGAGACCATAGAGAACATAGAGAGACCAGAGAGACCATAGAGAGACCAGAGAGACCAGAGACCAGAGAGAGACCAGAGAGATGTCATGACTGTCCTGACCAGGTCAGCTTACAGAAGACCACAACCCTACAGCTTATCTCTCAACCCCAACAGAGGAGGAGAAATCTAGGGGTCTGAAGATGTGGGGGTTTTATGACCCCTCACACCCCTGGTAAATCTCAGGCCACAGACAAATTATTTTGTCCTGTTACTATGGAGAACCAGCCTCAGAACATTAAACATGAAATAAAGGGACTTTGGAACAATGGTTTCCGTCAGCCACAATGGTGGTCATGACGATAGATGGAATATGAAAATGTATGTCATTTTTGTTTTGTTATTAAAGGTTAATAGATGACGTTATTACAAAAACACTGTAACATGAAGAGTTTTCCTAGTAGATGTTTGATGTTTATACATTGTGCGTTGTATGGAAAATATCCAAATGAAAGAGAATGTTTTGGGGAAGATGAAATGTTAAGTTAGTTGTCTAAAATTGGATTTGAATAAAATCTAGACCTTGCCTCATTAACTTGGTACGCCCAGAGAATTGCCCTAAAGGCAGTTATGCCCACTTCTGACCCAAGGGTATAAAACCTGTGAGTATAGCATTTACAGACAAGACTACGTGACCCAAGCTACAGCCAAGGTCTAAAAAGTAAACGAACCCAGAACGCAACTCAAGTTTGAAGACAAAGAAATCCTTTTCTACCCAAGCTAGAGTAGCTGTGTCTAAGCAGGTTATTTCAAGTTGAACCACCTAGCCTCCATCTCCCATCGAATCGTGGTATCTAAAGGGTTTCATTCCTATGCTGAGCTCTGAGCTACAGAGCTGTCTGCCCTCAGAAGACCCCTTCCAGGGAAAAGGGTGAGGGAACAGACTCCTAAGCCAAAAGGACATTGACATCGGGAGGACGATCAGAGAGGTGCGCCGGAGTAGTGCGTCATCGAGCAGCCTGAACGGTCCACGCAGAGAATCCTCGGAGATCATCCCCACGTAGTTACAATATTATATTCTGACCCATAAGAGCGGCAGTTTGGGGCAAGGCTAGGGTTAGAATAGCATAGCTGACAATTTCACCTAAATGTATATTTCTCTTGTGTACTTTCTTTTTCTCTCTCTTTTGAAATCCCCATTGTGGGTAACACAAGCTATAGTGTGTTGGCCTGTTATACTAAGTTATAATCAATAGCCTATAATGTGTTTTGTCTACATGTATCTTTTATCATCATTTTAGCTTTTTAGTAAATATATATTCAACTAAGATTGGTGTGGTACGAACTCATTGGTGAGACCCGGGTCCGTGCAGATTCACGGGCAATACGACGTTCAGAACGAGATTGGTAGAGGTAACTGGTTAATTAGCGGCTGTAGTAAAATCAATATTCTGATATTCTTTGAGTTAATTTGGGAAATAGAAACTCAATAAAAACTAGTTTTCCCATGGTGCCCCAGGTTAATGAGTTAATAATGGCTTGATTTGTAGCGGTTTTCTGTATGAGAAGGAGAGTCGGACCAAAATGCAGCGTGTCGATTGTGATTCATGTTTAATGAAAAAACACACTAAACACAAACACTACAAAAACAATAAACGTAACGAAAACCTAAACAGCCTATCTGGTGAAAACACATAGACAGGAACAATCACCCACACCCACACAGTGAAACCCAGGCTACCTAAATATAGTTCCCAATCAGAGACAATGACGAACACCTGCCTCTGATTGAGAACCATATCAGGCCGAACATAGAACTAGACAAACTAGACATGTAACATAGAATGCCCACTCAGATCACACCCTGACCAATCAAAACATAGAAAATACAAAGTAAACTATGGTCAGGGCGTGACAGTACCCCCCCCCCAAGGTGCGGACTCCGGCCGCAAAACCTGAACCTATAGGGGAGGGTCTGGGTGGGCATCTGTCCGCGGTGGCGGCTCTGGCGCTGGACGTGGACCCCACTCCATGACAGTTTTAATCCCCCTCCTAAACGTCCCTAAATAGGTTACCCACCACAATGATAACATGGGACAGAGGGACAGCTCGGGACAGAGGTAACTCGGGACAGATGGGTAGCTCAGCACTGAGAGGAAGCTCAGCACTGAGAAGAAGCTCAGCACTGAGAGGAAGCCCAGGCAGGTAGTAGAAACTACCAGAACCTGGCTGGCTGGCGGTTTCAGCAGATCCTGGTCGACTAGCAGATCTGGAAGAATCTGGTCGACTGGCGGATCTGGGAGAATCTGGTCGACTGGCGGATCTGGGAGAATCTGGTCGACTGGCGGATCTGGGAGAATCTGGTCGACTGGCGGATCTGGGAGAATCTGGTCGACTGGCGGATCTGGGAGAATCTGGTCGACTGGCGGATCTGGGAGAATCTGGTCGACTGGCGGATCTGGGAGAATCTGGTCGACTGGCAGATCTGGAAGAGTCTGGTCGACTGGCAGATCTGGAAGAGTCTGGTCGACTGGCAGATCTGGAAGAGTCTGGTCGACTGGCAGATCTGGAAGAGTCTGGTCGACTGGCAGATCTGGAAGAGTCTGGTCGACTGGCAGATCTGGAAGAGTCTGGTCGACTGGCAGATCTGGAAGAGTCTGGACGACTGGCAGCTCTGGCTGCTCCATGCTGACTGGCTGCTCCATGATGACTGGCAGCTCTGGCTGCTCCATGCTGACTGGCTGCTCCATGCTGACTGGCAGCTCTGGCTGCTCCATGCTGACTGGCTGCTCCATGCTGACTGGCAGCTCTGGCTGCTCCATGCTGACTGGCTGCTCTGGCTGCTCCATGCTGACTGGCTGCTCCATGCTGACTGGCGGCCCTGGCTGCTCCATGCTGACTGGCGGCCCTGGCTGCTCCATGCTGACTGGCTGCTCCATGCTGACTGGCAGCTCTGGCTGCTCCATGCTGACTGGCTGCTCCATGCTGACTGGCTGCTCCATGCTGACTGGCGGCCCTGGCTGCTCCATGCTGACTGGCGGCCCTGGCTGCTCCATACTGACTGGCGGCTCTGGCTGCTCCTTGCAGACTGGCAGCTCTGGCGGCTCCTTGCAGACTGGCAGCTCTGGCGGCTCCTTGCAGACTGGCAGCTTTGGCGGCATCCTGCAGACAGGCAGCTCTGGCGGCTCCTTGCAGACTGGCAGCTCCATGCAGACTGGCAGCTCTATGCAGACTGGCAGCTCCTTGCAGACTGGCAGCTCCTTGCTAACTGGCAGCTCTAAGCTAACTGGCAGCTCTATGCTAACTGGCAGCTCTATGCTAACTGGCAGCTCTATGCTAACTGGCAGCTCTATGCTAACTGGCAGCTCTATGCTAACTGGCAGCTCTATGCTAACTGGCAGTTCTGAACAGGCGGGAGACTCCGGCAGCGCTGTAGAGAAGGCAGGCTCTAACAGCGCTAAACAGGCAGGAGACTCCGACAGCGCTGAAGAGAAGGGAGGCTCTGGCAGCGCTGGACAGGCGAGGCGCACTGTAGGCCTGATGCGTGGTGCTGGCACTGGTGGTACTGGGCCGAGGACACGCACAGGAAGCCTGGTGCGGGGAGCTGCTACCGGAGGGCTGGGGTGTGGAGGTGGTACTGGAAAAACCGGACCGTGCAGGCGCACTGGAGCTCTTGAGCACCGAGCCTGCCCAACCTTACCTGGTTGAATGCTCACGGTCGCCCTGCCAGTGCGGCGAGGTGGAATAGCCCGCACTGGACTATGCAGGCGAACCGGAGAAACCGAGCGCAAGGCTGGTGCCATGTAAACCGGCCCAAGGAGACGCACTGGGGACCAGCTGCGTAGAGCCGGCTTCATGGCATTAGGCTCGACGCTCAATCTAGCCCGGCAGACACGCGGAGCTGGAATATACCGCACCGGGCTATGCACCCGCACTGGAGACACCGTGCGCACCACTGCATAACACGGTGCCTGTCCGGTCTCTCTAGCCCCCCGGTAAGCACAGGGAGTCTGCCCAGGTCTCCTACCTGGCGTAGCCATACTCCCTGTTAGCCCCCCCCCAAGAAATTTTTGGGGCTGCCTCTCAGGCTTCCATCCGCTACGTCGTGCTGCCTCCTCATATCTGCGCCTCTCAGCTTTCGCCGCCTCCAGTTCCTCCTTGGGGCGGCGATATTCTCCAGGCTGAGCCCAGGGTCCTTTACCGTCCAGTTCTTCCTCCCATGTCCATTTCTCCAGGTGGTGCAGCCTCTCCCACTGCAGCTGCTCCTGCTTCTCCTGCTGCACCTTTGGGCGGCTACACTCCCCTGGTTTAGCCCAGGGTCCTCTCCCGTCGAGGATTTCCTCCCATGTCCAGAAGTCCTTATTGCGCGTCTCCTCGCGCTGCTCCTGCCTGTTGACACGCTGCTTGGTCCGTTGGTGGTGGGTGATTCTGTAGCGGTTTTCTGTATGAGAAGGAGAGTCGGACCAAAATGCAGCGTGTCGATTGTGATTCATGTTTAATGAAAAAACACACTAAACACAAACACTACAAAAACAATAAACGTAACGAAAACCTAAACAGCCTATCTGGTGAAAACACATAGACAGGAACAATCACCCACACCCACACAGTGAAACCCAGGCTACCTAAATATGGTTCCCAATCAGAGACAATGACGAACACCTGCCTCTGATTGAGAACCATATCAGGCCGAACATAGAACTAGACAAACTAGACATGTAACATAGAATGCCCACTCAGATCACACCCTGACCAATCAAAACATAGAAAATACAAAGTAAACTATGGTCAGGGCGTGACATGATTCAGTTAATCACGCAATTAGAAACTTGTAATCATTCGATGAGCAACAGTCGTCACATTAACTAATACAACGTCACGACAGAGTCCAGAGAGACCAAAGGCCAGAGAGACCAAAGGCCAGAGAGACCAAAGGCCAGAGAGACCAAAGGCCAGAGAGACCAAAGGCCAGAGAGACCAGAGACCAGAGAGACCAGAGACCAGAGAGACCAGAGACCAGAGAGAACAGAGAGAGACCAGAGAGACCATAGAGAAACCAGAGACCAGAGAGAGACCAGAGAGAGACCAGAGAGACAAGATCCTATCTCCCCAGTCTTTCCAGTCAGTCTCTGCCTCCTTGCCTGCATCAGAGGGCCTCAGCTGTCAGATGGAAAATGGATGGGTGATGGACCTGAATATGTCAACAGCAGAGGTTAGTGTAGCATTGAGAGGAATCTGTAGAAGGCTCTGTAGACCTCAACTGACCTCTCTCTCTTCAGTCCCAACCCCTGCATTCAGCCCTATACACCAGCCCATTCTCTAGCCCCACCCCGAACCCCATCCCCAGCCGACCTCTCTCTTCCCAGCCCCAGCTCTAACCCTGGCCTAGACCCCCTTGCCCCCAGCCACAGCCACCCAGTCTCAGACCCAGCCCCACTGGGCGTAGCCCAGGCCCCAAACCCCTAACTCCAGCCCCAGCCCCAGGCCATACTAAAACATAAAATGGAACTGCTCTTATTTCTAAATTCCAACGCATTCTCAGTAATGCAATACAAAGCTGGTAATAATTCATGTCATTTATTACTATACAAGAGTTCAGATACTAGTTACTGATTGCCCAAGGGCTTTGGAGAATCGAGGAAAGTTGTTTCAGCAGTGGTTTATGTGCATAAACGAGCATAAATCCAGAAAACATTAACTTGTTTTAAATCTAGACATCTGAACGTGCTGTCTAACCTCATGTGGGTTTCCAACAGGCTACAGTGGGTTTCCAATAGGCTACACTGGGTGTCCAACAGGCTACACTGTGTTTCCAACAGGCTACACTGGGTGTCCAATAGGCTACACTGGGTGTCCAATAGGCTACACTGGGTGTCCAACAGGCTACACTGGGTGTCCAACAGGCTACACTGGGTGTCCAATAGGCTACACTGTGTTTCCAATAGGCTACACTGGGTGTCCAACAGGCTACACTGTGTTTCCAACAGGCTACACTGTGTTTCCAACAGGCTACACTGGGTGTCCAACAGGCTACACTGGGTGTCCAATAGGCTACAATGGGTTGCCAATAGGCTACACTGGGTGTCCTATAGGCTACACTTCTCATAATACTGGTAGCAATGATTTCTAAATGGAAAATGACAATCCGTTTACAAGGGGTGGGACCTTTGCTAATGAATAGTACTGAGGTTATCACTAACACAATGAAACATTTGATGATTAGATATAACTGTTAACGTGTGTAATACAGCACTGAGGCAGTTCATAGAACAATGACTTGTACAACAGCATTGGTTGTGAATGTCAATGTCACTTTGAAATGCAGCCTGTACAGGATAGGTTTTGTCCAGCATTGGTTCATTGTTAATTAACAGCCAGTGTAGTGCTGTTTTATTACTATTCATTTAACTATCCACTCAAACATTACATTGTATGTACAGCACTCTAGAATGCATCAATACACTTTTATGGGAAGTGAACCCATCCTCGTTATCTACAAACACACACACACACAAACACACACACCGCCTCTGCCTGGGTTTTGTGCACAAAACCCCTAAAAACAAACATTTCTCATAAACTCAACTGAAATCCAACTGTATTTGTCACATGCGCCGAATGCAACAGGTGTAGACCTTTCCGTGAAATGCTTACTTACAAGCCCTTAACCAACAATGCAGAATTTTCCTTTAAAGTTAGAAAATATTTTATTTTTAAAAATTATTAAAAAAATCGAATAAGAAAAAAAAGTAAGAAAAAAAAAGTAATACAATAAAAATGTCTATGTACATACAGTGGGTACCGGTTCTGAGTCAATGTGTGGCGGTACAGGTTAGTCAAGGTCATTGAGGTCATAATACATGTAGGTAGGAGTAAAGTAACAGCTGATGCCTGCTGGTCTGTTCATTAACACTGTACCTCATTTTGTTTATCCCCAGCCTCGAACTCAGGTCCTGTGTGTAGCTAACTCACCCTCTCTGCCCGTTCATCGCCATTTACCAGTTGTTGTCTTAGCTCTCCCGACCAACAGCCGTGATTGCTTTATGCCTATTCTCTAATGTCAGTATGCCTTGTTTACTGCTGTTTCCGTTAGTAATTATTGCTTTATTTCACTGTAGATCCCCCAGTCCTGCTCAACATGCATGAAACCAAGGCTTTTATGGTTACGGAAGTCAACAAATGAGAGCGCTTTGTCCCACCCCACACACATGCGGAGACCTCACCTGGCTTAACTGGTGCCTTCAGAGACGCAACCTCTCTCATCGTCACTCAATGCCTAGGTTTACCTCCACTGTACTCACATCCTACCATACCCTTGTCTGTACATGATGCCCGAAATCTATCCTACCACATCCAGAAATCTGCTCCTTTTATTCTCTGTTCCTAACGCACTAGATGACCAGTTTTTATAGCATTTAGCCGTACCCTTATCCTACTCCTCCTCTGTTCCTCTGGTGATGTAGAGGTTAACCCAGGCCCTGTAGCCCCCAGATCTACACATATTCCCCAGGCGCTCTCATTTGTTGACTTCCGTAACCATAAAACCCTTGGTTTCATGCATGTTAACATCAGAAGCCTCCTCCCTAAGTTTGTTTTATTCACTGCTTTAGCACACTCCGCCAACCGTGATGTCCTAGCCTTGTCTGAATCCTGCCTTAGGAAGGCCACCAAAAATTCAGACATCTCCATCCCCAATTACAACATTTTCCGTCAAGATAGAACTGCCAAAGGGGGCGGAGTTGCAATCTACTGCAGAGATAGCCTGCAAAGTTCTGTCTTACCATCCAGGACTGAAAACATCTGGCCCTTCTTTGGACACTGTGTTAACATACCTCCAAACGAGCTTCAATGCCATACAACACTCCTTCTGTGGCCTCCAACTGCTCTTAAATGCTAGTAAAACGAAATGCATGCTCTTCAACCGATTGCTGCCCACACCTGCCCGCCTGACTAGCATCACTAGTCTGGACTGTTCTGACTTAGAATATGTGGACAACTACAAATACCTAGGTGTCTGGTTAGACTGTAAACTCTCCTTCCAGATTCACATTAAGCATCTCCAATCCAAAATTAAATCTAGAATCGGCTTCCTATTTCGCAACAAAGCCTCCTTCACTCATGCTGCCAAACATACCCTTGTAAAACTGACCATCCTACCGATCCTCGACTTCAGCGATGTCATTTACAAAATAGCCTCCAACACTCTACTCAGCAAATTGGATGTAGTCTATCACAGTGTCATCCGTTTTGCCCCATATACTACCCACCACTGTGACCTGTATGCTCTCGTTGGCTGGCACTCGCTATACATCCGTCGCCAAACCCACTGGCTCCAGGTCATCTATAAGTCTTTGCTAGGTAAAGCCCCACCTTATCTCAGCTCACTGTTACAGTGGCTTGCGAAAGTATTCACACCCCTGGCATATTTCCTATTTTGTTGCCTTACAACCTGAAATTAAAATATAATTTGGGGGGGTTGGTATCATTTAATTTTCATTTAATGCCTACCACTTTGAAGATGCTAAATATTTTTATTGTGAAACAAACAGAAAAATTGAGCGTGCATAACTATTCACCTTCACCTTTTGCAGCAAGCCACCTTTTGCAGCAATTACAGCTGCAAGTCTCTTGGGGTATGTCTCTATAAGCTTGGCACATCTAGCGACTAGGATTTTTGCTAATTCTTCAAGGCAAAACTGCTCCAGCTCCTTCAAGTTGGATGGGTTCCGCAGGTGTACAGAAATCTTTAAGTCATACCACATATTCTCAATTGGGTGGAGTTCTGGGCTTTGACTAGGCCATTCCAAGACATTTAAATGTTTCCCCTTAAACCACTCTATTGTTGAGTCAGCAGTATGCTTAGGGTCATTGTCCTGCTGGAAAGTGAACCTCCGTCCCAGTCTCAAATCTCTGGAAGATTGAAACATGTTTCCCTCAAGAATTTCCCTGTATTTAGCACCATCCATCATTCCTTCAATTGTGACCAGTTTCCCAGTCCCTGCTGATGAAAATCATCCCCACAGCATGATGCTGCCACCACCATGCTTCACTGTGGGGATGGTGTTCTCGGGTGATAGGAGGTGTTGGATTTGCACCAGACATAGCGTTTTCCTTGATGGCCAAAAAGCTACATTTTAGTCTCATCTGACCAGAGTACCTTCTTCTATATGTTTGGAGAGTCTCCCACATGCCCTTTGGCAAACACCAAACCTGTTTGCTTATTTTTATTTTTAAGCAATGGCTTTTTTTCTGGCCACCCTTCCGTTTGGCCCAGTCCTGTGGAGTATACGGATTAAAGTGGTCCTACACACCGTATATAGATTTTTCTATTGTGTTATTAACTGTACTTTTGTCTATCCCATGTGTAACTCTGTGTTGTTGTTTTTTTGTCGCACTGCTTTGCTTTATCTTGGCCAGGTCGCAGTTGTACATGAGAACTTGTCCTCAACTGGCCTACCTGGTTAAATAAAGGTGGAATAAAACATGTAATAAAAAACCATGCATGGATAGTAACAGCCAGTTGCGACAGCATAAAAAAAGGGATCAATGCTCCACGTGCTTCAACACCTGCATTGCTTGCTGTTTGGGGTTTTAGGCTGGGTTTCTGTACAGCACTTTGAGATATCAGCTGATGTACGAAGGGCTATATAAATACATTTGATTTGATTTGATTTGAATGCAAATAGTCTATTGGATTAACTGTTTAGCAGTCTTATGGCTTTGTGGTTAAAGCTGTTATGGAGCCTTTTCGACCTAGATTTGGTGATCCGGTATCGCTTGACGTGCGATAGCAGAGAGAACATTCTATGTCTAGGGTGGCTGGAGTCTTTGGCAATTTTTAGGGCCATCCTCTGACAGGAAGCTTGGGGCAGGAAGCTTGGCCCCAGGGATATGCTGGGCCGTACACGCTACCTTCTGTAGCACCTTGTTGAGCAGTTGCCATAACAAGCTATGATGCAAACAGACAGGATCCACTCGATGGTGCAGCTGTATATCTTTTTGAGGATCTCAGGACCCAAATCTGATCTCCTGAGGAATAGGCATTGTTGTGCCCTCTTCATGACTGTCTTGGTGTGTTTGGACCATGATAGTTTATTAGTGATGTGGACACCAATGACCTTGAAGCTTTCAACCCGCTCCACTACAGCCTCAACGATGTGAATGGGGGTGTGCGCTGCACCTCTTTTCCTGTAGTCCACGATCAGCTCCTTTGTCTTGATCATGTTGAGGGAGAGGTTGTTGTCCTGGCACCACACTGCCAGGTCTCTGACCTCCCTGTAGGCTGTCTCATCATTGTCGGTGATCTGGCCTACCACTGTTGTGTCGTCGGCAAAAGTAATGATGGTGTTAGAGTCGTGCTTGGCCACGCAGTCGTGGGTGAACAGGGAGTACAGGAGAGGACTAAGCACGCACACCTGAGTGGCCCCCGTGTTGTTGATCAGCGTGGCCGATGTGTTGTTGCCTATCCTTACCAACTGAGGGCGGTCCATCAGGAAGTCCATGATCCAGTTGTAGAATGAGGTATTTTGTCCCAGGGTCCTTAGCTTAGCGATGAGCATTGAGAACACTATGGTGTTGAACCCTGAGCTCTAGTAAATTAACAGCACTCTCACATAGGTGTTCCTTTCGTCCAGGTGGGAAACGGCAGTGTGGAGTGCAATGGAGATTGCGTCATCTGTGGATCTGTTGTGGTGGTATGTGAATATTAGTGGGTCTATGATTTTTAGGATGATGGTGTTGATGTGAGCCGTGACGAGCCTTTCAAAGTACTTCATGGCTACAGATGTGAGTGCTACGGGTCGGTAGTCATTTAGGCAGGTTACCTTGGCGTTCTTGGGCATCCATCATGGGACTATGGTGGTCTGCTTGAAACATGTAGGTATTACATAAGAGCATCTGCTGAAAGCCCAAGATGTAATGTTGGGTGTCCAATCATGCATCTTCTGACCAGTGGGTAAAATAATGTGCTAACAATAATTCGCACTGTCGCACCGGCGTGATTTAGGACTTTTAACCACTTTTAAACATTGTGTGTTTGAGCTAGGCTTCTGGGTTGTACCTTTTCTTCTGCATCTGTTGGTACCAACCATTAGTCTGTGTGATTAACAGGGGATGAATTAGAAAACTAATCAATGAAAAGCTAAAACTCTCACTAACACGTACGTGTAACATGTTTTACTCTATGACGCTCACAAGCTACACAATAGTCATGTAAGAGGTCCTTCTACATAGAAGGTCACAGGAAATCCCAGGACATTGTGTCTATAAACTGTAATAAGCTCACATAGTTGCTGTCACAAACTCCAAACTCCACACAGTTGTCACTGACTAGTTGGATATTCATTTCCCACTGAGCAAACCATTTCTGTACTTACAGCATTCATATAAATTCCTTTTTTTTCAGGTTTTTATTTTTAGGACCGACATTTTAAAAATGTACATTTGTCAATAAAACTCATGAATGCAACTGTTTATGTCAACATGTTTGTTTTGTGTTCTACTTGTAGCCCTGGTTGTCCTGAAAATAAAATGGTAAAACCCTTAATTGTGAGGCTAAATATAGCAGCTGGACATGCAGATCAATGATAGTCAGATAAATGAAAAGCTGATTTTAGCTCAGGCCTCGTGACTGTTAGGGTTAACTGTGTAGATAAGAAAACCAATGGTCCAAACCTCATGTCTCTATCACAATCCTTACAAACGTTATTGAAGTTTTTACTCATGTAGGATGTCCAGAATTGAGATGACTAAATCCAAAATCTGTAAAATTGCCCTGAGTCAGCTAGGTTGGATTCTGTATAAAACATAGTGCTACGGTCTACCTGACAGCCTCATTTTCCTGTTGAACTCATCATCTTTTTTCTCGAATCCGCAGGACATAAAACAATATAGAGGTAAGATGAATATCAATATTAAGACTTGAATGCGGGTCCTCCCGGGTGGCGCAGTGGTTAAGGGTGTGCCACCAGAGACTCTGGGTTCGCGCCCAGGCTCTGGCGTAACCGGCCGTGACCGGGAGGTCCGTGGGGCGACGCACAATTGGCCTAGCGTCGTCCGGGTTAGGAAGGGTTTGGCCGGTAGGGATATCCTTGTCTCATCGCGCACCAGCGACTCCTGTGGCGGGCTGGGCGAAGTGCACGCTAACCAAGGTTGCCGGGTGCACGGTGTTTCCTCCAACACATTGGTGCGACTGGCTTCCGGGTTGGATGCGCGCTGTGTTAAGAAGCAGTGCGGCTTGGTTGGGTTGTGTATCGGAGAACGCATGACTTTCTACCTTTGTCTCTCCCGAGCCCGTACGGAAGTTGTAGCGATGAGACAAGATAGTAGCTACTAACAATTGGATACCACGAAATTGGGGAGAAAAAGGGGCTAAAATAAAAAAAATAAAAAACAACAAAAAAGACATGAATGCGGCATTTTCAAATTTTAGTAAACACTTTTCATATTTATTCAAAATTCTTGTTATTTTTTGAAGATTTCTCACTAAATCAAGTGTATCTCTGTGAAATGTCAATGGAACACTGAGTGTATACCAAGCTTTTTGTTTTCAAAGCCTTTTACATTTAATTCAGCTCATGTCTGGCAAATTTAGCTTTTTGCGACCTGCGGATTCAACTTTGAAGACAACAACCACAAAATGTAAATTCCTTAAAAGTTATTACAAGAAAGCTGCATCCCAACAGTATATCAACAGAGCTCGGTGCTTATTATCAGATGAATTATGTCACGAAATCTGACTTTTTGGATATATTGTTAATGAAATGTTAGAGAAAGACACCACTGAACGAATTAGAACTTGAATAATCATATTTGTCTTGGTAAAATGCATATGTCAAAATTTCATCACCAAATCGCATTTTCACCCACTCTGGGTAGATATCACCTATACATTGAGTTACTAATGCGGTCTGTAGCAAGGCCTGTAACTAATATTTGTCTTACCTTTCTGCGCAAACAGGTCCAGTCTTTTGCTGAAGTAATCCTTAACATTTTTCAAGTTTTTAGCTTTTTAAATTTGTTTGTTTTATTTAACCTTTATTTAACTAGGCAAGGCAGTTAAGAACAAATTCTTATTCATAATGACAGCCTACCAATGATGAATGATGAGATAGCTAGTTAGCTACATGCTCCATTATCTAATTGGGGGAGCAGTAGGTTTAATATGTTGTGTTAAACATCGTTGGCATTGCACTCAGAAATACTGTCTACGGAAAAGTTTCCTCATTACAAAATGTATTTGTTTTTATGAAACAAAATGTAGTGGACAGGACACTGTATTATCAAAACGTTGGCTAATTTATGGGATTTCACTCTCCACTCCGAGTGACTACTTCTTGGTGACAGGGGACAGTATTTTGGCGTCCGGAATAAATGCATGCCCAAATTCAACTGCCTTCTACTCATCCCCAGAAGATGAGATATGCATAGTATTAGTTCATTTGGATAGAAAACACTCCGAAGTTTCTAAAACTGTTTGAATCATGTCTGTGAGTATAACAGAACTTATTTAGCTAGCGAAACCCCGAGGACAAACCATTCAGATTTTTTCTTTAGGTCACTCTCTTTTCAATGAGTTTTCATTGGGAATCCAGATTTCTAAGGGACCTTCTTGCAGTTCCTATCGCTTCCACTGGATGTCAATAGTCTTTCGAAATTGGTTGAGGTTATTCCTTTGTGTAATGAAGAAGTACGGCCATCTTGAACGAGGGTCACTTGAAGTGTACTGTTAGAGGCGCATGACCAGAAAGCTAGCTTCAGTTTGTTTTCTTCCTGTATTGAACACAGATCATCCTGTCTTCAATTTTATTGATTATTTACATAAAAAAATACCTAAAGTTGTATTGCAAAAGTAGTTTGAAATGTTTTGGCAAAGTGTACAGGTATGTAACTTTTGAGATATTTTGTAGTCACGTTGCTCAAGTTGGAACCAGTGTTTTTCTGGATCAAACACGCCAAATAAATGGACATTTTGGATATATATCGACGGAATTAATCGAACAAAATAACCATTTGTGATGTTTATGGGACATATTGGAGTGCCAAAAGAAGAAGCTCGTCAAATGTGAATTATATTTTTATCTGTGTTTTGTGTTGCACCTGCAGGGTTGAAATATGCTTTTCTCTCTTTGTTTACGAAGGTGCTATCCTCAGATAATAGCATCGTTTGCTTTCGCCGAAAAGCCTTTTTGAAATCTGACATGTTGGCGGGATTCACAACGAGTGTAGCTTTAATTTGGTATCTTACATGTGTGATTTAATGAAAGTTTGATTTTCATAGTAATTTATTTGAATTTGGCACTCTGCATTTTCCCTGGCTTTTGGCCAGAGAGGTTTTTAACCGAACTGAACAGGTACGTTGCCATGACAGTTTGTACTGAATGACACGTTTCCCAAAAACCTTCTTCAACGTTCTTGAACTTTGAGGTGTATTTGCACTGTTTGCTGGGTGTGGTGGATTTTTAAAGGGAAGCGGCGCATTCCCCAACACACAACCCAAACCCTCCCTGTTTTTCAACTGGTCGTTCAAAACACCATCGTTTGGTTTAATTGAACGTTACAAACTGTGTTTTTTCATACTGAATTCAGCCCTGTTTGAACTTGATGGCCATAAGGAGGGGCGGGGCTGAGCAACAGACCTATAAGCTGTCAGCCACCCATGTCAATGGGACAAATGTGTAGGGTGAAATTGTCCCTATAAACAATGATCTTGGGTATTTGCCCCACTTACGGTTAGTTTGAGGGAGTGTGGAGAGGAAGCTTATCCAAAATCTTTACTTTGGGGAAACTTTTCCTCTGAGCGGTGAAAAGAGGTTGTAGCCTCACACCCTAACATTTATTTAAGGAAAAAATACATTTAGAAACAGTAGAGAACAAATAAATATCACAATTAATAAAATAAACAGTAACCCTTCCCCCACGTTGTTAATAAACCTTTTGAATTTCCACCTATAGCAAGACAAGTGCCTCTGGCTGTGCTTCGAACATACAGTGCATTTGGAAAGTATTCAGACCCCTTGACTTTTTCCACATTTTTTTACGTTACAGCCTTATTCTAAAATTGCTTACATTGTTTTTCATCAATCTACACACAATACCCTATAATGACAAAGTGAAATCAGGTTTTTAGAAAATTAAGCAAATGATTTAAAAGTAAAAAACTTAAATACCTTATTTACACAAGTATTCAGACCCTTTGCTATGAAACTCAAAACTGAGCTCCTGTTTCTATTGATCATCCTTGCGATGATTCTACAACTTTATTGGAGTCCACCTGAGGTTAATTCAATCAATTGGACATGATTGGGAAAGGTCTATATATATATATATTTTTTTTTAATTTCAACTTTATTTAACTAGGCAAGTCAGTTAATTAAAGAACAAATTCTTATTTTCAATGACAGCCTAGGAACAGTGAGTTGTATGTTGTCAGCTCGGGGGTTTGAACTTGCAACCTTCCGGTTACTAGTCCAACACTCTAACCACTAGGCTACCCTGCCACTCCATAGTAGCAAGTTGGAGGAAAAAAACAAGCCATAGGGTCGAAGGAATTGTCCATAGAGCTCCGAGATAGGATTGTGTCGAGGCACAGATTTGGGGAAGGGTACCAAAACATTTCTGCAGCATTGAAGGACCCCAAGAACACAGTGGCCTCCATCATTCTTAAATGGAAGAAGTTTGGAACCACCAAGACTCTTCCTAAAGGTGGCCGCCCGGCCAAACTGAGCAATTGGGGAAGAAGGGCCTTGCTCATGAGGTGACGAAGAACCCAATGGTCACTCTGACAGAGCTCCAGAGTTCCACTGTGGAGATTAGAGAACCTTCCAGAAGGACAACCATCTCTGTAGCACTCCATCAATCATGCCTTTATGGTAAAGTGGCCAGACGGAAGCAATTCCTCAGTAAAAAGCACGACAGCCCGCTTGGAGATTGACAAAAGGCACCTAATTACTCTCAGACCATGAGAAACAAGATTCTCTGGTCTGATGAAACCAAAATTGAACTATTTGACCTGAATGCAAGCTTCACGTCTGGAGGATACCTGGCACCATCCCCCCGGTGAAGCATGGTGGTGGCAGCATCATGCTGTTGGGATGTTTTTCAGAGGCAGGGACTTGTCATTAGGGGGCATTGATGAGGGGAAAAAAGTCACGTAACAAAAAGTTGTAACGTAACAAATTGTGGAAAAAGTCAAGGGATCCGAATACTTTCTGAATGCACTGTATCACTCTTCCACAGCCCTGCTGGCTAAACTTGAGTCAAAGGAGACTGAGGAGGAGCAGTCGGAAATCACAATCCACAGTTAGTGTGACTCACGTCTTCTGTGTCTTTTCTGCTCTGTCTAATCACTGCTTTGCGCTGCTATTCATAGCAAGTCTCATTTAGAACAACATAAGCCCTGGTATTGTATTCCACTTTCCCGTTACAGCCTAAGGATAGGTTCACACCGCTGCGTTATTCTTCCTATTCACGTCAAAGTTGAAGTTGAAATTAATCAGACTTACTCTCCTATTGACTCCCTTGAGGTCAAACTGAAGTTTAAAGGTCATGCTGCTGGTATACCTGGCCTACTGTTGTGTTCCAAATATATCTTTGTGATGGAATACATTGCACTAAATGCAATGTAATGTAAGCCACTGCAATGAAATATATGAGCCAATATAATCCAACACTGTCAATGCTGTCAGCTCTTTAAGTCGCTTTGTCTAAAAGCGTCTGCTAAACTACCATACAGTACACTATGTAAACCATGTTTACCATTCCATATGATGGGCTGCTGTGTTCCTAAGATATTTATGTGATATACAGCGCATTCGAAAAGTATCCAGACTAGGGTTGCAAAGGGTTAGAAAAACTTTCCGGGAAATCTTCCATTGGAAGTTAAGCCCTGGAATTTGGGGAATTTTGCTTAATTTCATCAAAAAAGTTAGCTTATAAAGGTTAACCTTTTTTTGTGGGATACACATAAGGCAATTATAGGTCTTGTGGAATATTCTGGTTAAACTATCCCCAATTCAATTGAATTGCAACCCTCTGCATGCATAGTGCATTCTTCCATCACATGTACCGCTGATTCGCAAGATCTTGCACACTAACATGCTGACCAGACCGGACATGTCGCGTGCACGAGCGTCGTAAAATAAATGTAGAAATCCATGTTATTCAATTATTTCACCCACACTGCTCGAGCGCGTCAACGAGCGTCTGCGATGCCAAGGGCTACAATAGAAGTCATTCCTATTTCTGACGCAGATCGCGCTGAAAGTCCTGCCTCTCCCATCTCCTCATTGGTTTATAGAAGCAGGTACCCACGTGCCATCTCCTCATTGGTTATACCCACGTGGGTGATTGAAAGATGAACTGTTTTGCCGGTAGTTGTGGAAATACAATGAAAGTTTAGATGCGATCACCATATAAGTTAAACGATGAAAAAGCCTGGAAGGAGGAGAGATTACTAGAAACGATTCGGTTGGTGTGGATTAATTGTCGGAGTAGAGGTCCTTGTGTATTTCAGGTAAAATAATAACTCAATGTTTATATCCCAGGACAAATTAGCTAGCAACAGCAAGCTAGCTAAATAGGACAAATTAGCTAGCAACAGCAAGCTAGCTAAATAGGACAAATTAACGTTAGCTAGCAGGTGCAAGCTAACTAGCTAAATTGCCATACATGTTTATTGCTTTTCAGCCTGTCCCCAAATTAATGTAATTGGTTCAGAGTTTGTTTTGATATTTTAACCTGCGTGCCGTGATCGTGTTTGCTGTGGGGGGGAGGGGGGGGGGATGTATGCACGATTGCGCGCACAGTCGGTTTGGGATCCGTGTAACTTGTCTGCTAGTTAGTTTTTGCTACCATGTGGATTTTAACTTGCTTGAGCTTGCTAACTGAGGATTGTTAATTCACCTGTAAACCATTTATCTTACAATCTAACTGCTTACAGTGCCTTGCAAAATTATTCATCCCCCTTGGTGTTTTTCCTATTTTGTTGCATTACAACCTGTAATTTAAATTGATTTTATTTGGATGTCATGTAATGGACAAACACAAAATAGTCCAAATTGGTGAATGAAATGTAAAAAATCACTTGTTTCAAAAACATTAAAAAAAAAAAAATCTAAATGGAAAAGTGGTGTAATCACCCCCTTTTCTATGAAGCCCCTAAATAAGATCTGGTGCAACCAATTATCTTCAGAAGTCACATATTTAGTTAAATACAGTCTGTGCAATCTGTGTCACATGATCTGTCACATGATCTCAGTATTTACACCTGTTCTAAAAGGCCCCAAAGTCTGCAACACCACTAAGCAAGGAGCACCAGCAAGCAAGCGGCACTATGAAGACCAAGGAGCTCTACAAACAGGTCAGGGACAAAGTTGTGGAGAAGTACAGATCAGGGTTGGGTTCTAAAAAATATTTGAAACTTTGAACATCCCACGGAGCACCACTAAATCCATTATTAAAAAATGGAAAGTATATGCCACCACAACAAACCTGCCAAGAGAGGGCCGCCCACCAAACCTCACGGACCAGGCAAGGAGGGCTTTAATCAGAGAGGCAACAAAGAGACCAAAGATAACCCTGAAGAAGCTGCAAAGCTCCACAGTGGAGATTGGAGTATCTGTCCATAGGACCACTTTAAGCCGTACACTCCGCAGAACTGGGCCAAACGGAAGAGTGGCCAGAAAAAAAAGCCAATCCTTAAAGGTAAAAATAAGCAAACGTGCTTGGTGGTCGCCAGAAGGCATGTGGGAGACTCCCCAAACATATGGAAGAAGGTACTCTGGTCAGATGAGACTAAAATTTAGCTTTTTGGCCATCAAGGAAAACGCTATGTCTGGCGCAAACCCAACACCTCACTTCACCCCGAGAACACCATCCCCACAGTGAAGCATGGTGGTGGCAGCATCATGCTGTGGGGATGTTTTTCATCAGCAGGGACTGGGAAACTGGTCACAATTGAAGGAATGATGGATGGTGCTAAATACAGGGAAATTCTTGAGGGAAACCTGTTTCAGTCTTCCAGAGATTTGAGACTGGGACGGAGGTTCACTTTCCAGCAGGACAATGACCCTAAGCATATTGCTGACGCAACACTCAAGTGGTTTAAGGGGAAACATTTAAATGTCTTGGAATGGCCTAGTCAAAGCCCAGACCTCAATCCAATTGAGAATCATGGTATGACTTAAATATTTCTGTACACCTGCAGAACCCATCCAACTTGAAGGAGTTGGAGGAGTTTTGCCTTGAAGAATTAGCAAAAATCCTAGTCGCTAGATGTGCCAAGCTTATAGAGGCATACCCCAAGAGACTTGTAGCTGTAATTGCTGCTAAAGGTGGCTCTACAATATATTGACTTGGGGGATGAATAGTTATGCACGCTCAAGTTTTCAGTTTTTTTGTGTTATTTCTTGTCTGTTTCACAATAAAAAATATTTTGCATCTTCAAAGTGGTAGGCATGTTCTGTAAATCAAATGATACAAGCCCCCAAAATACATTTTAATTTGTGGTTGTAAGGCAACAAAAATAGGAAAAATGCCAGGGGGTTGAATACTTTCGCAAGCCACTGTAACTGTTTACAGAATATGTACATGGAATTGTATTTGTTTGTTTACTACTTTTTTAATCTTTACAGGAAAATGCCACAGGCACTATCTGTGGTGTGGAGACATTTCACTGCAGCTAATGTAGAAAGAAGAAAAGATGTGTACATTTGCAAATACTGTGCCAAATCATATGTGAAGAATGCATCAAAGATGCAGATTAATCTGGCCAAGTGCATAAAGTTCCCTCAGTGCTCACAACAAGCAAGGTCAAAAGTCCCTCTACTTCTATTCGAGGTGAAAATGATGAATCAGACACCTTATCGATAGCAACAGCTCATGGTCCTCCTCGAATCATACGTTTTTTGACTCAATGGAGGAATGTAGTCAGAGAAATGCTGATGAATGTCTTGCTCGAGCTGTGTATTCTGGTTCACCGCTGATGCTCACATGTGTATTGGAAGAGATTTCTGAATGTTCTTCGCCCATCATACACCCCTCCAACCAGACATGCTTTATCTACTAATTTGTTGGATACAGAGATCAACAGAGTTAAAGTGAAAGTCAAGCAAATCACAGAGAAAGCAGATTGTATTGCAATCATCTCTGATGGGTGGTTGAATGTTCGTGGCAAGGAATAATTAACTACATCATCTCCACCCCTCAACCAGTATTCTAAAAGAGCACAGACACAAGGAACAACAGACACACCGGTCTCTACATTGCAGATGAGCTGAAGGCAGTCATCAATGACCTTAGACCACAGAAGGTATTTGCACTGTTAACAGACAATGCCGTGAACATGAATGCTGCTTGGTCTAAAGTGGAGAAGACCTACCCTCACATCACACCCATTGGCTGTGCTGCTCATGCATTGAATCTGCTCCTCAAAGACATCATGGCACTGAAAACAATGGATACACTCTACAAGAGAGCCAAGGAAATGGTTAGGTATGTGAAGGGCCATCAAGTTATAGCAGCAATCTACCTGAACCAAGCAAAGAGAGAAGAATAAGAGCACCACATTGAAGCTGCCCAGCAACACCCATTGGGGTAGGGATGTCATCATGTTTGACAGTCTCCTGGAGGGGAAGGAGTCTCTCCAAGAAATGGTCATATCACAGTCTGCCGATATGGACAGCCCCATCAAGAGGATCCTCCTGGATGATATATGTTGGGAGAGAATGGTAAGCAGCCTTAAACTCCTGAAACCTATAGCAGTAGCCATTGTATGGATTGAGGGAGACAGAATGGGTGTGTGAGCATGCGTGCCTGCGTGCCCACAAATGCTGATGCTCCAGATACTCAACTAGTCTAAAGAAGGCCAGTTGTATTGCTTATTTAATCAGAACAACAGTTTTCAGCTGTGCCACCATAATTGCAAAAGGGTTTTCTAATGATCAATTAGCCTTTTAAAATAATAAACTTGGATTAGCTAACACAACGTGCCATTGGAACACAGGAGTGATGGTTGCTGATAATGGGCCTCTGTATGCTATTTCCGGCTACAATAGTAATTTACAACATTAACAATGTCTACACTGCATTTCTGATCAATGTGATGTTATTTTAATGGACAAAAAAAAGGCTATTATTTCAAAAATAACGAAATTTCGAAGTTACCCCAAACTTTTGAACGGTAGTGTATGTGTGAGATTCGATGAGACTGTAATGTATGTTGACAATGTTTACCATTGAGGTGCAGCTATAAGTCTGCCTCGCACTTCCTGTCAACCCTGGCTATATTGGTTCATTCTGTTATGTAGGTCACACTACAGCTACAAGCCCACTCACCACTCAGCACAGAACGCATTCAAGAAGTCAGATATTTTGTGTCAGTCCCAAATGGCACCCTATTCCCCATATAGTACACTACATCTGTCAAAAGTAGTGCACTACATAGGGAATAGGGTGCCATTTGGGATGCAAAAATGCGTGTCCCACTTTATTCAACGCAGGTTATAGAGTACGGTAGAAAGGTTTAGAAATCATAATTTATCTCTTGACTTGATTTTTTGGGGGGGAAAGTTTTAGTTCTGTGATAGTTATCTAGCCCTCCTCCTGTCAGGAGAGCTTCTGTCTTTGTAACAGTTGAACAGTGAAGTGGCCCAGTTTCAAAAGTTATTCTATGTTTTTCCCTGTAGGGCTTCATCTCTTGTTGTGAGACTGAATACACTGGAGTAAACTTTCCAAATTTAACCCAGAACAATGTATACGATCTGACGTTGAATTATGATTCCAGTCCACTGGTCCAACCTACATTTAGATCTCCACAGACAAGGCTTATTAGGCCTATAATCCACCTCTATTTTCAGTGCTGATACAGTTTGTGAACGTGCGCGCGTGCATGCGTGGGTGAGTGTGTGAGCGTATGTGTGTGTGTGCTTGTTTGTGTGTGTGTGTGTGTGTGAGAGAGAGCATTTGTGTGTGTTTGTGTGTGTGTGTGAGTGTGCCAGAGAAAAAAACATCTTCATGAAAGAGCAGAGCAGCAGATAATGTGAACACTAGGGTTTCCTTAAACAAGTCTCCTCCTCTGGGGGGGTTTGTCTCCTTGGCTGCTTTTTTTTCTTCTTCCCTGTGTAGTTTTAAGTCCCATTCCATTATAATGTTGACAGGCTGTATCCCCAGTGATGCTCACCGTTGTAACAACTTGTGTGCGCGTGTGTGTGCGTGTGCATGTGTGTGTCAGACAAGTCAAGCTGAGTGTCTCAAGTGCTTGTCACCTGAGGCAATACACAAGGGGTTACATAGCCTACCTCAACCCTTTTCCACACACACACACACATCACTTTCCATTACCCGCGGCTCAGGAAGATCACTCCACACGGTCCTGTATGTGTCTGAGACAGCGAGGGGTGTGTTGTGTTAGCATGATGGATGGACACTTGAAGAAGAGAACGAAAAAAAGTAAATTCGTTGACAAGGATGTTTATACAGACATTATGCTACACCACCTACATGCAACATCTATTGTTCTCCTGACAGGGTTTCAGCCTCACTCATAACTGATCTCAAAGGGCTCTCTGACACAAATTGTGAGGCATACTGAGAGGCCCAAGGTTGCTTCTTTGTTAGTAGTTTCTGGTGAATAAAAGTTTATAACATTGCATCCATCACTGACTTTTGTTGTATGTTATCCATCCCACACCCACTGCGTCATATCATAACCAGAGCCAGGCTGCCGAACAGGCTTTGGATCGACAGAATCCAAACACAGGTCTTGTGTTTGGCTTTGTGAACCTGTAGGCACCAATAGGATATAAAGTAGGTATATCATAGTATGTTTTCTATTTACAAATCCACTCCAAGGCTGTGTTCCAAATGGGACACTATTTCCTTTAATGTGCTCTGCTTTTGACCAGTGCACCATAGGGCCCTGGTTGAAGGTAGTGCAATATCAAATAGGGGTGCTTATATTTGTCCTGTTTCACTGCATGCACAAGTGGGTAACCTGTATTTCGCAAGCATTTCGCTACACTCGCATTAACATCTGCTAACCATGTGTATGTGACAAATAAAATGTGATTTGATTTGATTTGTGAGTGTGTGGTATGAAATGGAAATGTGTTTTTTTGCACATCCAAACTCCACTGAGGGTAGGGTCACGGACCAGCCATTGTTGATAGTGATCCTGGAGCAATTAGGGTTAAGTGCCTTGCTCAAGTGCAGAACAACAGTTTTTTTTTTATTTTACCTTGGAAGCACTGGGATTCAAACTAGCATTCGTTTAGTTACTGGCCCAACACTCTAACCACCAGGCTACCTGCACTCCCATATATACTGGTCCAACACTCTAACCACTAGGCTACCTGACACCCTACATATACTGGCCCAACTCTCTAACCACTAGGCTACCTGACACCCTATACACACTGGCCCAACGCTCTAACCACTAGGCTACCTGACACCCTATATATATTGGCTCAACACTCTAACCACTAGGCTACCTGCCACCCTATACATACTGGCCCAACGCTCTAACTACTAGGCTACCTGCCGCCCCATATATAGTAAATAGGGTGCAATTTGGGACGCATTCTATATCGTAGGATGTATTCTATATTGTAGGATGTATTCTATATTGTAGTATGTATTCTATATTGTAGGATGTATTCTATATCGTAGGATGTATTCTATATTGTAGTATGTATTCTATATTGTAGTATGTATTCTATATTGTAGGATGTATTCTATATTGTAGTATGTATTCTATATCGTAGGATGTATTCTATATTGTAGTATGTATTCTATATTGTAGTATGTATTCTATATTGTAGGATGCATTCTATATCGTAGGATGCATTTTAAACTGTAGGATGCATTCTTTATCGTAGGATGCATTCTGTATTGTAGGATGCATTCTTTATCGTAGGATGCATTCTGTATCGTAGGATGCATTCTATATCGTAGGATGCATTCTATATCATAGGATGCATTCTGTATCGTAGGATGCATTCTGTATCGTAGGATGCATTCTATGTCGTAGGATGAATTGTATATTGTAGTATGTATTCTATATTGTAGGATGCATTCTATATCGTAGGATGCATTTTAAACTGTAGGATGCATTCTTTATCGTAGGATGCATTCTGTATTGTAGGATGCATTCTATATCGTAGGATGCATTCTATATCGTAGGATGCATTCTGTATTGTAGGATGCATTCTATATCGTAGGATGCATTCTATATCGTAGGATGCATTCTGTATCGTAGGATGCATTCTATATCGTAGGATGCATTCTGTATCGTAGGATGCATTCTATATCGTAGGATGCATTTTAAACTGTAGGATGCATTCTTTATCGTAGGATGCATTCTGTATCGTAGGATGCATTCTATATCGTAGGATGCATTCTATATTGTAGGATGCATTCTATATTGTAGGATGCATTCTATATCGTAGGATGCATTTTAAACTGTAGGATGCATTCTTTATCGTAGGATGCATTCTTTATCGTAGGATGCATTCTATATCGTAGGATGCATTCTATATTGTAGGATGCATTCTATATCGTAGGATGCATTCTGTATCGTAGGATGCATTCTATATCGTAGGATGCATTCTATATTGTAGGATGCATTCCGTTTAAAAATCCACTCCAAGCCTTTGAGCAATACATGTTCATTAATGGATGATATCGATCATGATGTCCTTAACCATGAACAAACACTTCTGTGTCCTCCAAAACATTTTTTTTTCTTTTTTTATTTCACCTTTATTTAACCAGGTAGGCAAGTTGAGAACAAGTTCTCATTTGTAACTGCGACCTGGCCAAGATAAAGCAAAGGCATGAGGCAGTAGGCAATAAATAGGCCATAGGAGTGAATAATTACAATTTAGCAGATTAACACTGGAATGATAAATGAGCAGATGATGAGGTGCAAGTAGAGATACTGGTGTGCAAAAGAACAGAAAAGTAAATCAAATAAAAACAGTATGGGGATGAGGTAGATAGATTGGGTGGGCTATTTACAGATGGACTATGTACAGCTAGAGTGATCGGTTAGCTGCTCAGATAGTTGATGTTTAAAGTTGGTGAGGGAAATAAAAGACTCCAACTTCAGCGATTTTTGCAATGCGTTCCAGTCACTGGCAGCAGAGAACTTGAAGGAAAGGCAGCCAAATGAGGTGTTGGCTTTGGGGATGATCAGTGAGATATACCTGCTGGAACGTGTGCTATCGTGACCAGTGAACTGAGATAAGGCAGAGCTTTACCTAGCATAGACTTATAGATGACCTGGAACCAGTGGGTCTGGCGACGAATATGTAGCGAGGGCCAGCCGACTAGAGCACACAGGTCGCAGTGGTGGGTGGTATAAGGTGATTTGATAACAAAACGGATGGCACTGTGATAGACTGCATCCAGTTTGCTGAGTAGAGTATTGGAAGCTATTCTGCAGATGACATCGTCGAGGATCGGCAGGATAGTCAGTTTTACTAGGGTAAGTTTGGCGGCGTGAGTGAAGGAGGCTTTGTTGCGAAATAGAAAGCCGATTCTAGATTTGATTTTGGATTGGAGATGTTTAATATGAGTCTGGAAGGAGAGTTTACAGTCTAACCAGACACTTAGGTATTTATAGTTGTCCACATATTCTAGGTCAGATCCGTCCAGGGTGGTGATGCTAGTCGAGCGGGCTGGTGTAGGCAACGATCAGTTGAAAAGCATGCATTTGGTTTTACTAGCATTTTAAGAGCAGTGGGAGGCCACGGAAGGAGTGTTGTATGGCATTGAAGCTCGTTTGGAGGTTAGTTAGCACAGTGTCCAAGGAAGGGACAGAAGTATACAGAATGGTGTCGTCTGCGTAGAGGTGGATCAGGGAATTGCCCGCAGCAAAAGCGAAATCATTGATATATACAGAGAAAATAGTCTGCCCGAGAATTGAACCCTGTGGTAGCCCCGTAGAGACTGCCAGAAGTCCGGACAACATGCCCTCCGATTTAACACACTGAACTCTGTATGCAAAGTAGTTGGTGAACCAGGCGAGGCAGTCATTAGAAAAACCAAGGCTATTGAGTCTGCCGCTAAGAATACGGTGATTGACAGAGTCGAAAGCCTTGGCCAGGTCGATGAAGACTGCTGCACAGTACTGTCTTTTATCAATGGCGGTTATGATACTGTTTAGTACCTTGAGCGTGACTGAGTGCATCCGTGACCTGCTTGGAAGCCAGATTGCACAGCGGAGAAGGTACGGTGGGATTCGAAATGGTCAGTGATCTGTTTATTAACTTGGCTTTCGAAGACTTTAGATAGACCGGGCAGGATGGATAAAGGTCTGTAACAGTTTGGGTCTAGGGTGTCACCCACTTTGAAGAGGGGGATGACTGCGGCAGCTTTCCAATCTTTAGGGATCTCGGACGACACGAAAGAGAGGTTGAACAGGCTGGTAATAAGGGTTGCAAAAATGGCGGCAGATAGTTTTAGAAAGAGAGGGTCCAGATTGTCTAGCCCAGCTGATTTGCAGCTCTTTCAGAACATCTGCGATCTGGATTTGGGTGAAGGAGAAGCTGGGGAGGCTTGGGCGAGTAGCTGCGGGGGAGGCGGAGCTGTTGGCTGGGGTTGGAGTAGCCAGGAGGAAGGCATGGCCAGCCGTTGAGAAATGAGATTGAGATTTATCACTGGTGACCGTGTTACCTAGCCTCAGTGCAGTGGGCAGCTGGGAGGAGGTGCTCTTGTTCTCCATGGACTTTACAGTGTCTCAAAACTTTTTGGAGTTAGAGCTACAGGATGCAAATTTCTGCTTGAAAAAGCTAGCCTTTGCTTTCCTGACTGGTTTTCATCTTGTTTACTCAGGGTTTTGTGTTTAAATAATGAAATATGTGTGTGTGCAGTCGTAATTACTTCATCATCTTGGTGGTCTGAATGTTTTACCCACCATTGTGTGTGTGGTTACAGCAACACAGATGATCTGGTAGGGCATTCAAATATGGTGTGCGTTTGTATGTGTATGTGTACTAGTGATGTGTGGGTTGACTCGTAATATCGGTTATATTCGTGGGGCGGGCGGGTTTAGGGTCATGAAATATTGTGTGGGTGAAGGGCGGGCAGGGTTGAATAAAGAGAGAACAATTAATAAAAAATCTATAAACATTTAATTATTGTGCAATCTACAGGCTACAATGAGGTTTTTTCTTTCATTATTTTTATCTGCCATTAGTACGTAGCCTCAGCTTTAGGGCTGTAGCATGTCAAATACACACCAATTCACAAACGCTTTTGGGAATTTGGTCATAAAAAGTTTACGTCGATCCACTTAGGCAGAAAGAAGTTTAGTTCAATTAGAGAAAAGTTGTGAAATGGAGAGCTGATAATAAAGAGAAGGGAGGACCAGAACAGTAATGTTTGGGAAAGATTAGGTCAAGTGGTAAAAGAGGATCATAGCAGTGCCGGCTATGTTATAACTATGTTATGTGTGATGATACAAATTCGACAGCAGTGGTGTAAATTACCTAAGTAAAAATACTTTCAAATACAACTTAAGTCATTTTTCGAGGTATCTGTACTTTACTATTTATATTTTTTGTCAACTTTTACTTCAGTTTTACATCAGTTTGACTGGTTTTGAACTACATTCCTAAAGAAAGTAATGTACTTTTTACTCCATGCTTTTTCCCTAACACCCAAAAGTACAGTTTGAATGCGTAGTAGGACAGGAAAATGGTCTGATTCACACACTTATCAAGAGAACATCCCCGGGCATCCCTACTGCCTCTGATCTGGCGGACTCACTAAACACGTGCTTTGTTTGTAAATGATGTCTGAGTGTTGGAGCGTGCCCCTGGCTATACGTAAATAAACTAAACATGAAAATGGTTTTCTTCTGGTTTGCTTAATATGAGGAATTTAAAATTATTTCAACTTTTACTTTTGCTTTTGATACTTACGTATATTTTAGCAAGTACATTTATTTTTGATACTTAAGTATATTTAAAACCAAATACTTTTTGACTTTTACTCAAGTAGGATTTTACTGGGTGACTCACTTTTACTTGAATCATTTTCTATTAAGTTATCTTTATTTTTACTATAGTATGACAATTGGGTACTTTTTCCACCACTGTTCGACAGTCACAAGATGGACACTTCAAAATGACAAGTCAATGTAACTGTACTGTTCAGATGGGTTAAATGGAATAGTAGCCTAACTGAAATCTGGACACTGACTGTAGGTCTATAACCTCTCACATCGGCTAATATAATATTAACTTGTGCAGAATGAAGCATTTCTTGCAGTAAAATTTTGACAGGAGTGGAGGAATAATATTTTTTATTTATTTCAGCATCTTGAGAAAATGAATGCACGGTTAGGGACCGCCTGTAAAGATGCTATCTTTATCAGCATCATAAAAGCTGATCGTATTTCAACCACATAAAATATGCTTCCAAGTCAATCTGAAATCTTATCATAAACATGTTGGGTCGTTTTAAAAGCTTTCCAGTCAAACTGATGTCGTTTGGGAAATAGGACATTTTCTCCCCAGTCCCTAAACGTCTTTACTGCGTGAGAGAAGCAGAGATGAAAGAAGAAAGAGAAAACCAACTTTACCGATATCAACTAGATTAAATCATTAATTCTATTGATTTATGACATAATTCTGGTGAACAAGGGTTTATTTAGTCTTCTAGGGCAACAAGTAATAACAGAAGATATGCTGCATTTACCTAATTATAGACTAACAAATAGCCTACCAAAATGGCGGAAATTAGAAGCAGAAACATACAGTAGGCCTATCTAAAAAGGCGCCATCTCTGACTATACAGCGCATTTTCTATATTAGCGGGTTAGGGTCGGGGGCAGGCCTCAGATGTTCACTTTATCACATATAGTCAGGCAGTTGCAGTTGGGTTACTAGCAATTGGGGGCGGGTGAACAAACAGCTGACCAACGCATCATTAGTGTTTACCATGCCATGTATGATCTGGATAATAAGACTGGTCGTCTGCAGCGGGACAAGTCCCTCTAGTTACATATGAATTTAGAACACACTCCCAGGGACCTGGTACCCACACATACACGTACACACACACACACACTCATTTGGCGCCTTGTTGTCTGTGAGTAACAGGGACATTCACCAGACAAAACCCAGATTAGGGGATATGCTTGTTAGTTGGCGTATTTGATTTCAGGTAGAGAAGGTACCAGTTAGAGGAGGTTGGTTTGATTCCTGGCTGGGTTTAAGCTGTGATCTCTGGGGAGAACCAGTCTTCTCTGCGGCCAATTAAACCTATCCAAATCTCAAAGACTGAATCTGAGTCCCATGGAGATTCACAATAGAGTGAGTTAATTACTGTAAAAGGTCAAAGGTCATTGCACAATGCTTGCGGGAGTAATGTACAGTCGCAAAAGTACTAGAAAATATAAACATCTTTTTGTATTGCATAAGTGGTTTTGAAAGCAACGACGCCCAGACGACGCCCAGATGACACCCAGACATACAGTATTACATTGACCAGGCGGTCAGTTGAGCGAGCTGAGCTGAATTAGTCCGGCAGCAGCCACACTCCCTGAGGTGTGCTGCTCACCTTGGGAGGGCCTAGCTAGCCTGGCCTGTATGTTACGGTAGTGCTAATGTAGCGTCGCAGTCTAATCAGAGCTTAGTGTTGGTGCCGTATCAGACCTCTCCAGAGACGTATCCAGCGTCATTACATTACTGTGTACCCTTATACAGTATAGAGTTAAACTCCACCCACAGAACCTGACAGGTACTAGAGGCCATGTGTTTCATATATCTCTGACATACTTTCCATTCAGCACAATGGCTACTGTAGCTGCTGCAGCAGCAGGAACCGTTACAGCAGGAGAGGAGTCAGCACAATGGCTACTGTAGCTGCTGCAGCAGCAGGAACCGTTACAGCAGGAGAGGAGTCAGCACAATGGCTACTGTAGCTGCTGCAGCAGCAGGAACCGTTACAGCAGGGCAGAGTCAGCACAATGGCTACTGTAGCTGCTGCAGCAGCAGGAACCGTTACAGCAGGAGAGGAGTCAGCACAATGGCTACTGTAGCTGCTGCAGCAGCAGGAACCGTTACAGCAGGAGAGGAGTCAGCACAATGGCTACTGTAGCTGCTGCAGCAGCAGGAACCGTTACAGCAGGGCAGAGTCAGCACAATGGCTACTGTAGCTGCTGCAGCAGCAGGAACCGTTACAGCAGGGCAGAGTCAGGACAATGGCTACTGTAGCTGCTGCAGCAGCAGGAACCGTTACAGCAGGGCAGAGTCAGCACAATGGCTACTGTAGCTGCTGCAGCAGCAGGAACCGTTACAGCAGGGCAGAGTCAGCACAATGGCTACTGTAGCTGCTGCAGCAGCAGGAACTGTTACAGCAGGGCAGAGTCAGCACAATGGCTACTGTAGCTGCTGCAGCAGCAGGAACCGTTACAGCAGGGCAGAGTCAGCACAATGGCTACTGTAGCTGCTGCAGCAGCAGGAACCGTTACAGCAGGAGAGGAGTCAGCACAATGGCTACTGTAGCTGCTGCAGCAGCAGGAACCGTTACAGCAGGAGAGGAGTCAGCACAATGGCTACTGTAGCTGCTGCAGCAGCAGGAACCGTTACAGCAGGAGAGGAGTCAGCACAATGGCTACTGTAGCTGCTGCAGCAGCAGGAACCGTTACAGCAGGGCAGAGTCAGCACAATGGCTACTGTAGCTGCTGCAGCAGCAGGAACCGTTACAGTAGGGCAGAGTCAGCACAATGGCTACTGTAGCTGCTGCAGCAGCAGGAACCGTTACAGCAGGAGAGGAGTCAGCACAATGGCTACTGTAGCTGCTGATGCAGCAGGAACCGTTACAGCAGGAGAGGAGTCAGCACAATGGCTACTGTAGCTGCTGCAGCAGCAGGAACCGTTACAGCAGGGCAGTCAGCACAATGGCTACTGTAGCTGCTGCAGCAGCAGGAACCGTTACAGTAGGGCAGAGTCAGCACAATGGCTACTGTAGCTGCTGCAGCAGCAGGAACCGTTACAGCAGGGCAGAGTCAGGACAATGGCTACTGTAGCTGCTGATGCAGCAGGAACCGTTACAGCAGGGCAGAGTCAGGACAGTGGCTACTGTAGCTGCTGCAGCAGCAGGAACCGTTACAGCAGGGCAGAGTCAGCACAATGGCTACTGTAGCTGCTGCAGCAGCAGGAACCGTTACAGCAGGAGAGGAGTCAGCACAATGGCTACTGTAGCTGCTGCAGCAGCAGGAACCGTTACAGCAGGAGAGGAGTCAGCACAATGGCTACTGTAGCTGCTGCAGCAGCAGGAACCGTTACAGCAGGAGAGGAGTCAGCACAATGGCTACT
Organism: Oncorhynchus mykiss; assembly: GCF_013265735.2. Taxonomy (NCBI): domain Eukaryota; kingdom Metazoa; phylum Chordata; class Actinopteri; order Salmoniformes; family Salmonidae; genus Oncorhynchus; species Oncorhynchus mykiss. The sequence goes on from NC_048566.1 coordinate 93,251,497, forward strand.
GTAGCTGCTGCAGCAGCAGGAACCGTTACAGCAGGAGAGGAGTCAGCACAATGGCTACTGTAGCTGCTGATGCAGCAGGAACCGTTACAGCAGGAGAGGAGTCAGCACAATGGCTACTGTAGCTGCTGCAGCAGCAGGAACCGTTACAGCAGGGCAGTCAGCACAATGGCTACTGTAGCTGCTGCAGCAGCAGGAACCGTTACAGCAGGGCAGAGTCAGCACAATGGCTACTGTAGCTGCTGCAGCAGCAGGAACCGTTACAGCAGGGCAGAGTCAGCACAATGGCTACTGTAGCTGCTGCTGCAGCAGGAAGCGTTACATTAGGAGAGGAGTCAGGACAATCCTCTGAAGACCAACTGGTCTATTCTTTCTCCCCCTCTCTCTTTCTGTCTCTCCCTCTTTCTCTCTCTCTGTCTCTTTCTGTCTCTCCCTCTTTCTCTCTCTGTATCTCTCTCTTTCTGTCTCTCTCTGTCTCTCTCTCCCTCTTTCTCGCTGTCTCTCTCTCTCTTTCTGTCTCTCTCTCTGTCTCTCTCTCTCTTTCTGTCTCTCCCTCTTTCTCTGTCTCTCTCTCTCTTTCTGTCTCTCCCTCTTTCTCTGTCTCTCTCTCTCTTTCTGTCTCTCCCTCTTTTTCTCTCTCTCTCTCTGTCTCTCTCCCTCTTTCTCTCTGTCTCTCTCTCTCTTTCTGTCTCTCTCTTTCTCTCTCCCTCTCTCTCTCTTCCTCTCTGTTTCTTACTTTTCTCTCACTTCCTCTCGGGACAAACTGTTCTACTCTCACTGTGGTCCTGTCTCTCTCTCTCTCTCTCTCTCTCTCTCTCTCTCTCTCTCTCTCTCTCTCTCTCTCTCTCTCTCTCTCCCTCTCTCTCTTTCTGTGTTTAAATAACTGTTTTCCCTGTTTACTTTCTCCTCCACGGGATGTAACTATCAACGTGGTTCTCGCCCACAACATACGGTTCTTCCTTCCACCACACCATGACCACATTCAGTCAATTCACTCAGAAAACACAAGGAAAAGGAAAAACAATTTCATTTATGGTTGAGTTGGTCAGAGTGGTCTTTGGTTGAATTCCAGTAGACAAATCTAAAAACCAAAAATCAAACATAATGAACTCACTGTAGTGTTCGCTAAGTGGCATGTATTACCTATTACAACAAATTGACAGTGTTCAGATTAGGACTGCACCGCTGTGCACTACTTAGCCCATGTAAATCCCTCTCTGGCTCTCGGGTCTGGTCGCTGAAATAAAACAAAGAGAGAGTGGCTGAGTGGCGAGTCTGTACAGGGACCGGTGTACTGATAAAGATCTGTTAATGCCATGGCTTTCTGGGTATTGAGAGGAACTGGAGTAGCAGGGGCCCAGTCAGACCTGGGTTCAAACACTATATGAAGTAATTTCGTATATTTCATCTTCGTGTGATTGAACTTGTCTGGCACATGGGACCAATAGAAAGTGTAAACCCCACCTGCACTCCAGGCAGGCTAAAACAAACGATCAAAGTATTTGAATGATTTCAAATAGTATTTGAACCCAGGTCTGGGGGCAGCGGAGCCAGGGGCCCAGTTTTCCAAAGTCTCTGAGCTGAGTTACGGTGGAGTCCCGCTTTACTGTGCTATGAAGCGACCACACTGCTCTGCTCCTCCATGGAAAACACCCTGCTAGGATCTGGAATGTTGGGAATGGGGCAGATTCCGAAGTGGGGCTGTTACCTCCAGACAACCTTTCCCCAACCCTCTCCTCCCTCCCTCCTTCCCTCCATCCCTTGTGATGACAACACACACATACACACTCACAGAGACATACACACTCACAGAGACAGACACACACACACACACACACACACACACACCCCTACACACACCCCTACACACACACACCCCTACACACACACACACCCCTACACACGCACACACACACACCCCGTCCTGTAAAGGTGCAAACAGAACCTTCCATAGATCCAGGCTGATGGTCCTGTAGGATAATAACCTACAAAAACAACAAGAAGACTCTGCATGGAAAAACACCGTACCTCACTAGTACAACTACCACACTGGGGTGAAACAAGTGGAAATGTAGAAATGTGTAAAGGACAGTGTGTGTGTGTGTGTTTGTGTGTAGGGGTGTGTAGGGGTGTGTGTGTGTGTGTCATGAGGGAAGTTGTATCATGCATGTTCTGATATGCCAAACGAGGTGCCACGGAACCATAAATCCTGTTATTTGGTGTTTTCTACCCTCCTTACGAGTCCGTACAATTTAACATGTGATACATAAAGTGTAAAGGCAGAAGCTTCAGTGCATGGCAGTGGGTGACCTTGCTTAAGGTGTCGCTGCGGCGGAAATCTGTTGATGGTATTTCCTAAAGCAATGTGACCCAGCGCTGAATTCTAATAGCCTTTTGAAACGAGAACTCCTTCATATCATTAAATCACAGAGAGAAAATTACTTTAAAGTAACAGGGTTGTAGACTTGTCGTATTTCGGTTCCAACCTTTACCATGTTGATCTTGGCCTAAAATTGGCCTCAGATTTAACAACATTCTGTTAACAACATTACGTTAACAACATTCTGTTAACAACATTCTGTTAACAACATTACGTTAACAACATTCTGTTAACAACATTACGTTAACAACATTCTGTTAACAACATTCTGTTAACAACATTACGTTAACAACATTCTGTTAACAACATTACGTTAACAACATTCTGTTAACAACATTCTGTTAACAACATTACGTTAACAACATTCTGTTAACAACATTCTGTTAACAACATTACGTTAACAACATTCTGTTAACAACATTACGTTAACAACATTCTGTTAACAACATTACGTTAACAACATTCTGAACATTCTGTTAACAACATTACGTTAACAACATTCTGTTAACAACATTACGTTAACAACATTCTGTTAACAACATTCTGTTAACAACATTACGTTAACAACATTCTGTTAACAACATTCTGTTAACAACATTACGTTAACAACATTCTGTTAACAACATTACGTTAACAACATTCTGTTAACAACATTCTGTTAACAACATTACGTTAACAACATTACGTTAACAACATTCTGTTAACAACATTCTGTTAACAACATTCTGTTAAACAACATTCTGTTAACAACATTCCGTTAAACAACATTCTGTTAACAGAACTTACGACAAAGTAATGGCGGACTGAACAAAGTTATGTAGAGCACCTCAAGATAAAACGGAATATTCAATATCGGCAAAATAGACTAAAATATTAGCACCGAAGAGATGAGTCTTCAGTATAGACTTAAAGGTTGAGACCGAGGTTGCGTCTCTCACATGGGTAGGCAGACCATTCCATAAAAATGGAGCTCTATAGGAGAAAGCCCTGCCTACAGCTGTTTGCTTAGAAATTCTAGGGACAATTAGGAGGCCTGCGTCTTGTGACCGTAGCGTACGTGTAGGTATGTACGGCAGGACCAAATCAGAGAGATAGGTAGGAGCAAGCCCATGTAATGCTTTGTAGGTTAGCAGTAAAACCTTGAAATCAGCCCTTGCCTTGACAGGAAGCCAGTGTAGGGAGAATAGCACTGGAGTAATATGATCACATTTTTTGGTTCTAGTCAGGATTCTAGCAGTCTTATTTAAAACTAACTGAAGTTTATTTAGTGCTTTATCCGGGTAGACGGAAAGTAGAGCATTGCAGTACTCTAACCTATAAGTAACAAAAGCGTGGATTCATTTTTCTGCATCATTTTTGGACAGAAAGTTTCTGATTTTTGCAATGTTATGTAGATGGAAAAAATCTGTCCTTGAAACAGTCTTGATATCTTCGTCAAAAGAGAGATCAGGGTCCAGAGTAACGCTCAGGTCCTTCACAGTTTTATTTGAGACAACTATACAACCATTAAGATTAATTATCAGATTCAACAGAAGATCTCTTTGTTTCTTGGGACCTAGAACAAGCATCTTTGTTTTGTCTGAGTTTAAAAGTAGGAAGTTTGCAACCATCCACTTCCTTATGTCTGAAACACAGGCTTCTTGCGAGGGCAATTTTGGGGGTTCACCATGTTTCATTGAAATGTACAGCTGTGTGTCATCCGCATAGCAGTGAAAGTTAACATTATGACATCCCCAAGAGGTAAAATATATAGTGAAAACAATAGTGGTCCTAAAACGAAACCTTGAGGAACACCGAAATGTACAGTTGATTTGTCAGAGGACGAGCCATTCACAGAGACAAACTGATATCTTTCCGACAGATAAGATCTAAACCAGGCCAGAACTTGTCCGTGTAGACCAATTTGGGTTTCCAATCTCTCCAAAAGAATGTGGTGATCGATGGATTCAAAAGCAGCACTAAGGTCTAGGAGCACGAGGACAGATGCAGAGCCTCGGTCTGATGCCATTAAAAGGTAATTTACCACCTTCACAAGTGCATTCTCAGTGCTATGATCAGTGCTAAAACCAGACTGAAGCATTTCGTATACATTGATTGTCTTCAGGAAGGCAGTGAGTTGCTGTGCAACAGCCTTTTCTAAAAAATTTGAGAGGAATGGAAGATTCGATATAGGCCGATAGTTTTTTATATTTTCTGGGTCAAGGTTTGGCTTTTTCAAGAGAGGCTTTATTACTGCCACTTTTAGTGAGTTTGGTACACATCTGGTGGATAGAGAGCCATTTATTATGTTCAACATAGGAGGGCCAAGCACAGGAAGCAGCTCTTTCAGTAGTTTAGTTGGAATAGGGTCCAGTAAGAAGCTTGAAGGTTTAGAGGCCATGATTATTTTCATCATTGAGTCAAGAGATATAGTACTAAAACACTTGAGTTTCTCCCTTGATCCTAGGTCCTGGCAGAGTTGTGCAGACTCTGCTGAAGTGAAAGCCATCCTCACTTGGGAAATATTGCTTTTTAGTTAGCTTTGCGACAGTATCAAAAAAACATTTTGGATTATTCTTATTTTCCTCAATTAAGTTGGAAAAATAGGATGATCGAGCAGCAGTGAGGGCTCTTCGATATTAGTCGGGAGACTGCCAGTTTGGTGTGGCGCCATTTCCGTTCCAATTTTCTTGAAGCTTGCTTCAGAGCTCGGGTATTTTCTGTATACCAGGGAGCTAGTTTCTTATGAGAAATGTTTTTAGGGGTGCAACTGCATCTAGGATAATGCGCAAGGTTAAATTGAGTTCCTCAGTTAGGTGGTTAACTGATTTCCTTGGGTAGGCAGAGGAAGTCTGGAAGGGCATCAAGGAATCTTTGTGTTGTCTGTGAATTTATAGCACGACTTTTGATGCTCCTTGGTTGGGGTCTGAGCAGATTATTTGTTGCAATTGCAAACGTAATAAAATGCTGGTCCGATAGTCCAGGATTATGAGGAAAAACATTAAGATCCACAACATGTATTCCATGGGACAAAACTAGGTCCAGAGTATGACTGTGACAGTGAGTAGGTCTCGAGACATGTTGGACAAAACTCACTGAGTCGATGATGGCTCCGAAAGCCTTTTGGAGTGGGTCTGTGGACTTTTCCATGTGAATATTAAAGTCCCCAAAAAATTGAATATTATCTGCTATGACTTCAAGGTCCGATAGGAATTCAGGGAACTCAATGAGGAATGCTGCATATGTCCCAAGAGGCCTGTCTTGCAGGAAATCACACACAGAAGAAGCAGTAAGGCTGGTGGCATTGTCATGCTGGAGGGTCACCGCCCCAGACCATGACGGACCCTCCACCTACAAATCGATCCCACTCCAGAGTACAGGCCTCGGTGTAACGCTCATTCCATCAACGATACACAAATCCGGCCATCACCCCTGGTGAGACAAAACTTTGACTCGCCAGTGAAGAACACTTTTTGCCAGTCCTGTCTGGTCTACCAACGGTGGGTTTGTGCCCATAGGCAACGTTGTTGCCGGTGATGTCTGGTGAGGACCTGCCTAACAACAGGCCTACAAGCCCTCAGTCCAGCCTCTCTCATTCTACTGCGGACAGTCTGAGCACTGATGGAGGGATTGTGCGTTCCTGGTGTAACTCGGGCAGTCGTTGTTGCCATCCTGTACCTGTCCCGCAGGTGTGATGTTCGGATGTACCAATCCTGTGCAGGTGTTGTTACACGTGGTCTGCCACTGTGAGGACGATCAGCTGTCCGTCCTGTCTCCCTGTAGCGCTGTCTTAGACGTCTCACAGTACAGATATGGCAATTTATTGCCATGGCAACGTCTGTAGTCCTCATGTCTCCTTTCAGCATGCCTAAGGCACGTTCACGCAGATGAGCTGGGACCCTTTCTTTTGGTGTTTTTCAGAGTCAGTAGAAAGGCCTCTTTAGTGTCCTAGGTTTTCATAACTGTGACCTTAATTGCCTGCCGTCTGTGAGCTGTTACTGTCTTAACGACCGTTCCACAGATGCATGAATTGTTTATGGTTCATTGAACAAGCATGGGAAACATTGTTTAAACCCTTTACAATGAAGATCTGTGAAGTTATTTGTATTTTTAAGATTTTTTCTTTGAATGACAGGGTCCTGAAAAAGGGATATTTCTTTTTTTGCTGAGTTTAGCTACTGCTTAAAGAAAATGACTCCATCAAATCCACCTTAAATAAAGTCTTATTCCTAACTTTTATTCTTGGTTGAGATGGAGACATGAATCCAACATACCAATTATACATTTTTAGACAAATTGGAATTGGTTGACAACCAAACACAATTCAATAACACTTTTGCAATATAGTAAATATCCTACTAACTTGTCGACAAGTTAACAAATTATATGTGGAATTCAACTAAACCAAAAATATGTGGAATATGTGTGGAATATATATGGATTCCAACTAAACCAAAAATAAAAGTTAAAGAATAAGATTAAGCCAGATGACTCAGATGAAACTATCCAAGCATTAGATAAGTCTATTTTAATTGTTGATGTTTGTTTGCGTTGTCAACCAAACACAATTCAATTTTACTTTTATAATACAATAAATAGCCAAAAGTTAAGGGTATCTTACAACTAATGCAACAGTATTTATTCAATCTTAAAATGAGTAACACATCCATGGCCACATTTTGAGGTTACTGTTACTATAATGTTTTCTTATGTACTCATAGAAAGTGCGCATAGTCAACATAGCATGCAAAGGTCGCAGGTCGTCACAATGTAAATATCTGCACAGAATCTCAAACAGCATTGATCACTTGCACTATGTACTTGTAATGTAATCTCAACTGCCATCCAGGTCATTTGATTCTGCTGGATGAAGCACAGTGAAAACACATTAAGTTGCTGTATAAATACAAAACATCTGATATTGTATTCCCAGTGGGAAAGTGCTAAGCAAACAAACAAAATAGATTCTTAAAAGTGAAAAGAAGAAGAAGAAGAAACATGGAAATGTGTTGAACCCATTGACATGACCCATAAAAAAAATGCTGTTCGGTGGTAGCAGACACACAGTGGACATAGACCGTTCTGACTACAGATTTCTATGTTGGAGTAATATACCACATATTTGTCTTTCCCCAGCACCCCAGTCTCCCTCGCTCCCCTCTACTGGCTGGGGGCCATTTTAACCAGGGGCCTTCCGACCTGGTCTGGGATAGGGGGAGCATTGTGTGTCATCAGCCAGGGAGGGAGGGAGAGAGGGAGTGGAGGAGTAGTATGGAATGCTCCCAGGTCCCAGGTTGTCTACCAAAGCACGCACAGAAAGCTAGATATTACCAGGCTGAAGATTAAAGGGGAATATGCTAATGTTGGAGGTTGGAGGAGCAGCACCTCGGACCATTTTTTATGGGGTTTGGATGGATTTTGGATGGGTGTACCGCTGTGTGTTTGACTGATAGAATCTGTGCAATTGTCTGATAACGTGGGGAACTGTAGAATCTAATGTGCAAAAATGTCATATATTTTCCTCGTATTAGGAAATAGATAGTGCGGTGCTGTCAAGGGCAAATTCTCCAACTTCGCCTTTCCTCCTCCACGTACAGTTTCTGAACATTATTTCATCATCATTTGTTCATAATTTGACTATTTTGCTCTGGCAAAGACTCCGATTCAGCCCTCTGGGTGCACTTAGTGAGGAGCAAAGGTACACTACATGACCAAAAGTATGTGGACACATGCTCGTCGAACATCTCATTCCAAAATCATGGGCAATATGGAGTTGGTCCCCCCTGTGCTGCTATAACAGTCTCCACTCTTCTGGGAAGGCTTTCCACTAGATGTTGGAACATTGCTGCGGGGGACTTGCTTCCGTTCAGCCACAAGGTAATTAGTGAGGTAGGACACTGATGTTGGGCGATTAGTCCTGGCTCACAGTCGGCGTTCCAATTCATCACAAAGGTGTTCGATGGGGTTGGGGTCAGGGCTCTGTGCAGGCCAGTCAAGTTGTTCCACACCGATCTTTACAAACCCTTTCTGTATGGACCTCGCCTTGTGTACGGGGTCATTGTCATGCATTGTCACAAAGTTGGAAGCACAGAATCGTTTAGAATGTTATCGTATGCTAGTGTTAAGATTTCCCTTCACTGGAGCTAAGGGGCGTAGCCCGACCCATAAAAAACAGCCCCAGACCATTATTCCTCCTCCATTAAACTTTACAGTTGGTGCTATGCATTGGGGCAGGTAGCATTATCCTGGAATCAGCCAAACCCAGATTAGTCAGTCAGACTGCCAGATGGTGAAGTGTGATTCATCACTCCAGAGAATGCATTTCCACTGCTCCAGAGTCCAACGGCGGCGAGCTTCACACCACTCCAGCCGACACTTGTCATTGCTCATGGTGATCTTAGGCTTGTGTGCGGCTGTTCGGCCATGGAAACCCAGTTCATGAAGCTTCCGACAAACAGTTATTGTGCTGACATTGCTTCTAGGGGCAGTTTGGAACTCGGTAGTGAGTGTTGCAACCGAGGACAGACCATCTTCAGCACTTAGCGGTCACATTCTGTGAGCTTATATGGCATTCCATTGCATGGCTGAGCACTTGTTGCTCCTAGACTTTTCCACTTCACAATAACAGCACTTGCAGTTGACCCATCGAAAAGTTGTGCTTTTAGATGGTTGAATGCATAGCGATAACATACTGAGAATTCCACAAACTTCTGGCTGTCCTTTTGAGTAGCTGAATAAACGCTGAAATCTCATTGATCAATGTCTCTCCAAATATTACACAAATTTCTACGTAGAAATTACCTGGTGTGCCCAGTGGGAAAGTGCTAAGCAAACAAACAAAATAGTCTTAAAAGTAAGAAGTAGAAGAAGAAGAAGAAGAAACATGGAAATGTGTTGAACCCATTCACATGACCCATTCACATGGCCCATTCACATGACCCATTCACATGACCCATTCACATGGCCCATTCACATGGCCCATTCACATGACCCATTCAAATGGCCCATTCACATGGCCCATTCACATGACCCATTCACATGGCCCATTCACATGGCCCATTCACATGGCCCATTCACATGACCCATTCACATGACCCATTCACATGACCCATTCACATGGCCCATTCACATGGCCCATTCACATGACCCATTCACATGACCCATTCACATGACCCATTCACATGGCCCATTCACATGGCCCATTCACATGACCCATTCACATGACCCATTCACATGACCCATTCACATGGCCCATTCACATGGCCCATTCACATGACCCATTCACATGGCCCATTCACATGACCCATTCACATGACCCATTCACATGGCCCATTCACATGGCCCATTCACATGACCCATTCACATGGCCCATTCACATGACCCATTCACATGACCCATTCACATGACCCATTCACATGGCCCATTCACATGGCCCATTCACATGACCCATTCACATGACCCATTCACATGGCCCATTCACATGACCCATTCACATGGCCCATTCACATGGCCCATTCACATGGCCCATTCACATGACCCATTCACATGACCCATTCACATGACCCATTCACATGACCCATTCACATGGCCCATTCACATGACCCATTCACATGGGCCATAAAAAATAAATCGCTGCAGTGGACATAGACAGTTCTGACTACAGATTTCTATGTTGGAGTAATAGACAAACTGACTGGTTGGAAAGATGTCATCCAATGACAGTACCATGTTGAAAGTCACTGAGCTCTTCAGTAAGACCATTCTTCTGTCAATGTTTGTCTATGGAGATTGCATGGTTGTGTGCTCGATTTTATACACCTGACAACAACGGGTGTGGCTGAAATAGCCAAATCCAATAATTTGAAGGAGTGTCCACATACTTTTGTATATATACTGTATTTAGGGAGTAGTCCAAGCACTTCCTTGTACACATGTATGTACCAGTGCTTATGTTGGATCGGAAGTACCAAGAATAATACCCAATTTGGCTATTGTTATTGCAGTTCATCCAAAAACCCAAGAGTCTGTTACTCTGCTGTTTTCATGTGGTTTATTTTGGAAGAATTGAGTGAAAACCAATCAATCCTTTTCTCCCATTGTATCTCCTGACGCGGCATTAGTCTGTTTGTTTTAGTAATGTGATCCCATTGGTCATTCTGTGTGACAAGCTCTCCAACCCAACAACAAACCCAGTCAGTCAACTGGCTAAAAGCTGAATGCCCTGCAGGCCTTTTGTGGCTTTGGCTCGGGGCAGAGGGTTCTAATTGGTCAGACCAGTGTTTGAAGTATGGAGAGAAGCCAGGTGACTGGTGGACTGGAGAGACTGGAGACATCCAGCTGTTTGGCCCAGGTTGCCCCGCCTCAGCCTCAGCTCTGGCCACTTGTTTGTTTGTCATACTGCCTTTGTTTGTACAAGAGATTTCCTGTCTAAACTCTTGAAGCAACAGGATCCTTCTCTTTGGAAAAAGAAGCCCCTCAATTATGTTCGGATGTAGAATTGTAATACAGATTCTGCATCCGGTGAGCACTGTACCAGAACAGAACACTTCTCACTGTAATGTCTCGGGTGTAATTGCAGATCAGCCTTCCATTTAGAGAACGTAATGTCTCAGAAAGGCTAGCTACATTCTAATTATTTCCAGACATTTCGTTAGACAAACAATGACAGCATGAATATTCTAAATTTGCCAGTGTTTGTATTGATGTCACAAATTGGCTTGCGAGAGGAAGCGAAACCATGCCGACACAATAAAATGAATGAAGCCGACTATCTCAACGAAATGAGTTGACAAAAGCACAACGGATACAGAGACAGAGTCAACATATAGCCTCCAAATCAAAGAGAGCATATGGTGAGAAGCCAGTGGTTAAAGACCATACTAACGCCACAGCAAATAACCTCACCTAGACCCAGCAACCAGTGGCACAACCGCAATCACATTTGTAGTGTTCTCATCTACTGTCAGAGAGAAGAAGAAGAAGAATGTGGACGTTCCAAACAAACCTTAATCCAAATGTAATGTCTAGGTAAAAACAACAACAATCTAAGTGTGTAGTAACAGCTTGCTCATCTGTTTATTGCTAGGTTATGCACTATGCAATATACATGTATAATATAGTTTACATCATGTCCCAAAAATATGTATGCAGAGGGGGGATTCTGTGTTGCTGAATTTTTCATTCCCACCAGCATTATATTATACCCACCGCCTCTCCTTCCAGTTCTCTGCTGCCAATGATTGGAACGAACTGCAAAAATCTCTGAAGCTGGAGACTCTTACCTCCCTGACTAGCTTTAAGCACCAGCTGTCAGAGCAGCTCACAGATCACTGCACCTGTACATAGCTCATCGGTAAATAGCTCATCCAATCTAACTCCTCCCCATACTGTATTTATTTATTTATTTATCTTGCTCCTTTGCACCCCAGTATCTCAACTTGCACATTCATCTTTTGCACATCCTGAAATTCCAGTGTTTAATTGCTATATTGTAATTAATTTGCCACCATAGCCTATTTATTGCCTTACTTTTCTTATCCTACCTCATTTGCACACAATGTATATAGATTTTTCAACTGTATTATTGATTGTATGTTTGTTTATTCCATGTGTAACTCTGTGTTGATGTATGTGCCGAACTGCTTTGCATTTTATTGCATGACATAAGTATTTGATCACCTACCAACCAGTAAGAATTCCGGCTCTCACAGACCGGTTAGTTTTTCTTTAAGAAGCCCTCCTGTTCTCCACTCATTACCTGTATTAACTGCACCTGTTTGAACTCGTTACCTGTATAAAAGACACCTGTCCAAACACTCAATCAAACAGACTCCAACCTCTCCACAATGACCAAGACCAGAGAGCTGTGTAAGGACATCAGGGTAAAATTTTAGACATGCACAAGGCTGGGATGGGCTACAGGACAATAGGCAAGCAGCTTGGTGAGAAGCGAACAATTGTTGGCGCAATTATTAGAAAATGGAAGAAGTTCAAGATGACGATCACCCTCGGTCTGGGGCTCCATGCAAGATCTCACCTCGTGGGGCATCAAAGATCACGAGGAAGGTGAGGGATCAGCTCAGGACTACACGGCAGGACCTGGTCAATGACCTGAAGAGAGCTGGGACAGTCTCAAAGAAAACCATTAGTAACACACTACGCCGTCATGGATTAAAATCCTGCAGCACCCGCAAGGTCCCCCTGCTCAAGCCAGCGCATGTCCAGGCCCATCGGAAGTTTGCCAATGACCATCTGGATGATCCAGAGGTGGAATGAGAGAAGGTCATGTGGTCCGATGAGACAAAAATAGAGCTTTTTGGTCTAAACTCCACTCGCCGTGTTTGGAGGAAGAAGAAGGATGAGTACAACCCCAAGAACACCATCCCAACTGTAAAGCATGGAGGTGGAAACATAATTCTTTGAGGATGTTTTTCTGCAAAGGGGACAGGACGAATGCACCGTATTGAGGGGAGGATGGATGGGGCCATGTATTGCGAGATCTTGACCAACAACCTCCTTGCCTCAGTAAGAGCATTGAAGATGGGTCGTGGCTGGGTCTTCCAGCATGACAACGACCCAAAACACACAGCCAGGGCAACTAAGGAGTGGCTCCGTAAGAAGCATCTCAAGGTCCTGGAATGGCCTAGCCAGTCTCCAGACCTGAACCCAATAGAAAATCTTTGGAGGGAGCTGAAAGTCCGTATTGCCCAGCGACAGCCCCGAAACCTGAAGGATCTGGAAAAAGTCTGTATGGAGGAGTGGGCCAAAATCCCTGCTGCAGTGTGTGCACACCTGGTCAAGAACTACAGGAAATGTATGATCTCTGTAATTGCAAACAAAGGTTTCTGTACCAAATATTAAGTTCTGCTTTTCTGATGTATCAAATACTTACAGTATGTCATGCAATAAAATGCCAATGAATTTCTTAAAAATCATACAATGTGATTTTCTTAATTTATTTTCTGAAGTGTACCTATGATAAAAATTACAGACCTCCACATGCTTTGTAAGTAGGAAAACCTGCAAAATCGGCAGTGTATCAAATACTTGTTCTCCCCACTGTATATATGGGGCCAGAATGAATCCATTGTTGAAGGCTTGACTTTAGGGCATGCTGAAGCTCAGCTATTGTTGTAGCTGGATTGCTAAAACACTAAAACCCATTGGCTGAACAACGTTCTCAGTTGCCTGGACTCATTTAGCTAATTATGCAGTCTGTTGTCAATACCTTAAACCATTTCACATGGTAAAACACAATTTGCAGATCCCACTTTGACTTTTCAGCAAAACTCTAAACACATTCAAATTCTCAAAACACATTCTGCACTCTAATGCACATGTCATCCATACTGGTAAACACAAGTGGCAACAATCAAATACAAATAGAGAACACATGTCATTGATTGAACACAACCACTCAAAATGTATTTAACCTGTTTCAAATGATGCGACACAACCAATATAAGCAAGTTCAGAGAGCAAACAGGTTGTTGAAGGTGGGAAGGAGAACGTCTGAGAATGGATAGAAGAAACAATGTGAGAGGACGAGTGCGTATGCAAGGTGGGCGACAAGGAGGAAGAGGAGGAGGAGGGCAAGAAAGAGGAAGAGGAGGACGAAGAGGAAGACAAAGAGTGGAAATATCTGATGAAATTCGAGCAACAGTTATAGACCATGTTCTTGTCCATGGACTGACAATGAGGGAAGCAGGACTTAGAGTGCAACCCAATTTGAGCCGATTTTCTGTGTCCACCATACTAAGGACATTCAGAGAAGAGAACAGGTACAGTATACTACTGTATTTTTGTAATTGCAAATTTACTGTACTACACTATATGCAGCTGTTTCAATAGACATTTGTAAAGTGAATCACTGTATGTATTGTACTGCATGAATATGTTTTGTAACTGCACTACTACTTTTTGTAGAATTGCAAGGCTGCCACATGCAGGTGGAAGGTCAGCTATATTCACTCAGGAGCAAGAGGCCGTTATAGTTGGTCCTTCATGATAATGCAATACGACTCGAGTGACAATACGAGTGATACAAGACAACACACACTTCCAGGGACTCAACAGTGTGAGCATTTCCACAGTTGACCGTGTCCTCCATCGTATCAGGATGCGAATGGAACAAGTATACAGAGTACCTTTTGAGCGCAACTCACCAAAGGTGAAAGAACTGCGAGCTCAGTATGTGCAAGTAAGTGTACATTCAGAAACATTTACTGTAATCCAGATTGTCTACAGTACTAACACATACTATGTGAATGACATTACTCTTCAGTACATACACTGTATGTGAATCAGAAGCCTAATTGTACTCTACAGTATAGCACTGTCTCTGTACGACTTACAAAATCCTACATACAGTATATTGTATTTCTACACAGACAATATTTGACTTGGAATCCTTGGACAGACCCCATGAGTTCATCTTTGTCGATGAAGCAGGCTTCAATCTAACAAAGAGGAGAAGGAGAGGCCGTGATTGGACAGCGGGCCATTGTTGAAGTCCCTGGTCAACGAGGTGGCAATGTCACAATCTGTGCTGCTATCAGCAACCATGGTGTTCTACATCACCATGTTACACTCGGGCCATATGACACCCAGCACCTTCTAAGATTTATTGCCAATCTAAGAGATATTTTATTTGAGCAGCAGGTTCAAGAGCAGCAGGGTCAAGAGCTAAATGAGAATCCCATTCCCACCTATGTGATATTGTGGGACAATGTCAGTTTCCACCGAGCTGCTCAGGTAAGGGAATGGTTTAACATCAATGGGCAGTTTATGAACTTGTCCCTCCATACTCGCCTTTCCTGAATCCGATTGAGAAGTTTTTCTCCTCTTGGAGACGGAAAGTGTATGATCGACAACCCTACACCAGAGTAAATCTGCTGCAAGCCATGGATTTAGCCTGTGGTGATATAGGTGAGGAATCATGTCAGGGCTGAATACGGCACACAAGAGGCTTCTTCCCCCATTGCCTCAGGAGGGACAATATTGCTTGTGATGTCAACGAAGTGCTCTGGCCTGACCCAGCCCAAAGACAAAAAGAAGCACATCGATCACATGTTTACTCCTTTGATTTTTGTCCCTTTTAGTATTGTATACTGTAGTACAGTGCATTGTAGGCTGTATACTGTACAATGGACAAAGTGTATGGCCTTGAACATTGTGCTTTCCATTTATTAACAGTACTGGCTGCTCAATAGATTTTGACTGGTTGCAGGTTCATATCAACAAAGAACAAGAATTACAGTATCACAGAGACAAAGGACAAGTTTGTGAGATGCAGGGTACAGTACTGTAAATATAGGGGTACAAGGAGGAGGAAGAACAAAATTGCAAAGAGCAAAGCAGAGTAGTAATTTCTGATCAATTTTGAGCTACTATGATAGAACATGTTTTCGTCCATCAAAAGACAATGACGGAAAAATCTGATTTTTTTTTAGATTAAAAATGTACTTCTCCCTGAGAATTGTATTTTTGAACAATGTGTTTTCTATTTTTCTGTGTATTGTTTACTGACTGCTTGAGAGTGTATATCATTTTGATCACTTTGTTTATGATTTGAGAGCAGTGTTTGATTTTGAACACAGGTAAAACTGTTTTGGGGCGAATGTTTCATTTTGCGAGAGGAGTAAGAGGTTATGTAAATAGTGCTTGAAGATGAGGTTTTGTGTTTAATGTTTTCAGGAAATGGAGCAAGGTTTCAGAAATTGTGTTTTAGCAATTGAGAAAAACTGTAATAATGGAAACAGAGAGAGAAAGTTTTAAGGGAAGTATCAACGTCACAAAGTGCTTATTGTGGGCTTGTGTCTGAGGCACGGAGCTCAAATATTCTTAAGGTATCTTGTATCTTCCTACTAGTTAATAGTAATCATATAATTAGACCAGTTTTGCGAGAGAGAGAGAGAGAGAGAGAGAGAGAGAGAGAGAGAGAGAGAGAGAGAGAGAGAGAGAGAGAGAGAGAGAGAGAGAGAGAGAGAGAGAGAGAGAGAGAGAGAGAGAGAGAGAGAGAGAGAGAGAGAGAGAGAGAGAGAGAGAGAGAGAGAGAGAGAGAGAGAGAGAGAGAGAGAGAGAGAGAGAGAGAGAGAGAGAGAGAGAGAGAGAGAGAGAGAGAGAGAGATCTTTGCAGGGGGCACCCTGAGCTCCCAGTCTTGTTAAAAACTATTAAAGATTTAGCACAACTAAAGCATTCCCTTCTGTTCTGTCACAAAACCTGCCAAACATAATATACAGCTGCATTGGAAATGATGAATCTCCAAAGTGCTATCCCCTAAGTCAATGACTTTGCTTGTACTGTAGATGAGTGATTGTCCCTTTTTTTTTGTCAAAGTAGCTGAATGAACAAATCATTTGGGCTGTTTTCTAAGACCTTTTTCAAAGTAGATGTTTAGTCCAGGACATCCAGTCCTGAATGTAGCAGTGAAGAAACTTCATCTGAACACAGTGAAACATCCTGCGCTTGCTTGGTATGCAAGCCATCCTAATGGTTCTACAGCTCAGTGATGCTGCGTTGTGAGAGCCTTTTTACAACACTGTCATAAATATCACATTAGATAAGCAATAGATTAAGATAAGTGATAAGTGATAGGGAAAGAGGTTTGCTTAATAAACATTCTGCTCTAACCCACATAGAGCATTAGGGTAGCAGTAAATCATATGGCCCGACAGAGAGATATGCTATCTCCTTCAGTGTCCTTTCTCGAGACAGCATGTCCAACCAACACTGACCATTAAAGGGCTCTGTGTGGCTAATTTACAACACTCACTGGATGAACTGAACCATTTCTTAACATCAAGATACGGTGATGTACAAATAGTTCTGCTGTTTGTTTTGTTTACTTCCCAGCACACTCAAATACTTTGAACATGGTGTAACTCTTAGTATGTCTCGCTATTTTACAGGGGAACAGAAATGGGGAAAAAGAAACACACAAAGAAAATATATTTCATTGAAGTGCAACGCCAAAGAGAAGTAGGCTTTACATCCATCTGGTCCAGATGAAACCTGTCAGAGCAGTGCACTCCGGCCGTTGAACTCTTTCTCTCTCTGTGTGTGTGTGTGTGTGTGTGTGTGTGTGTGTGTGTGTGTGTGTGTGTGTGTGTGTGTGCGTGCGTGTGTGTGCTTGCATGCGTACGTTGCTTGCGTGTGAATGTGTGAGTGTGCGTGTGTATGCGTGTGTGTGTGCGTGGAGATTGATTGACAGGGTTGGGCAGAACCTGGTCCCACTTATAATGCTTTCAGTTTACCATGACCTGGGTCAACCAATGACCGAGCTCCTTATTCTAATGTTAGGTGTCAAAGGTCATCCAATCAGAATGAGCCATTTGTCACATTTCTATTACACATGTAGCTTAAAGCTTTGATGTCCCATTTTGTAAAAGTGATGTGGTCCCAAAGACATCAATACTGACCTCATCTTTGACCTTTAGGGGGTTATTTTGGAGCCTTGTCAGACTTGCTCCAGTTGTTTTGGTCCATGCTAAGTGATAACAATCAATCATAACATATTATACCTATGCTTTTCTCTAAATGCTTCAAAAACAGTCGGCCTTTTGAAGCCCTATACTGTTCAAGGACAGATTGGATAGCTTGCTAACTCTGAAACTTCAATCAACCAGAGGCATTTGACTGATCCAATAAAAGAGTTGAGCTATGGCCCTTTTTCAGTGTGTGCATATACAGTGCCTTCAGAAAGTATTCATACCGTAAATGTATTGAAAATAAAGTACAGAAATATCTCATTTACATACGTATTCACACCCCTGAGTCAATACTTTGTATAAACGTCTTTGGCCACGTTTATAGTTGTGAGTCTTTCTGTAAGAGGTTTCCACACCTGGTTTGTGAAACATTTGCCCCTTTATTCTTATAAAAATTGTTCAAGCTCTATAAAATTAGTTGTTGATCATTGCCAGATAACCGTTTCAGTTTTTGCCATGGATTTTCAAGTAGATTTAAGTCAAAACTGTAACTCGGCCACTCAGGAACATTCACTGTCTTTTTGATGAGCTCTCCAGCGTAGATTTGGCCTTGTGTTTTAGGTTATTGTCTTGCTGAAAGGTTAATTAATCTCCCAGCCTGGTGGAAAGCAGATCGTACC